>NC_034193.2:35042545-35255540 GCF_002021735.2 Oncorhynchus kisutch | reverse complement strand
GGAGAGAGAATAAAGTAGATGTCACGGGTCAAAATTTTGATTGATGACCCTATGTGAACTCTATGTGAACCCTATGTAGTGATGACGTGTGCATGTCTTCTGGTCAGGCAAGCCTGGTTAGGTGGGGGCTATGGGGTGAGTAAGGGTCCATTTGACAGGCCGTTAATGATTGATGACCCAAGCCTGATAGACAAGCCTGGTTAGGTGGGGGCTATGGGGTGAGTAAGGGTCCCTTTGACAGGCCGTTAATGATTGATGACCCAAGCCTGATTTATGACCCTATGTAATGATTTATGACCCTATGTCATGTAGAAGGGTGCATGCCCTGGGTTGAGTAAGTGACCATGTGTCAGGTCAACCTGTTACTGTTTCTCACGGTTTGGGTTGGTTAAGGCCCCTTATAAAGCCGCTGAACAATACCTGTTTAAGAGTGCACAAGATCTTAAGAATAACCATGGAATTTGGGATCGGTACCAAAGCAGTGATGACTGTAACAACTGAAACAGGCCTTCGGGTTGCCCATAGAGCAAGGGCAAAGTATCAACCAGCAATATATGATGCGCCAAAAAAAACGTTTTTTAAATGTGTATAGAACCCAAATACCGCCAACAAATGCTCTGACAGATCAAGTGTTGATGTCTAATGGCCAGCAGTGGGGGTATCGGTTTGATTACCTGGCCTGTAGAGTGACCCTCTATACGGTAGATGAAGGAGAAGAATATACAGACCAGACTGTAGGCTTGGAATATGGTGTTGAAGACTGGTCGGTTTTTCGCAAGGTTGTGTGTCCTGAACTGAGCCTTATCACCAAGGGGTATAGTGTGTTCACGGGCCACGAGACCCGTTGGGAAGGTACCCCGGACTCCTCAGGACAAATATTTCACAGGGTGAAAATACAAAGAAAGAATGGCCGACCGTGCGGCAGCGTGGAGTTCTATATCGGCACCGAGGCAATCCGAAACCACAAACTTAGGGGTGGTGGCCTGACTGGGGATACCCGACTGCGTCTGCTTATTCCTTTTAACAGTTGGGATGTACTGGAATTGAAAATGTTGCAACCGTTGGATGCTCTCTTTGTACAGAGCCAACAGCGTCAGAGCCTTGTTCATTTAAAGAAGTGCATAATATATACGAATCGTAAAGATTACGATGCAAAAGAGCCTCAAGAAGATACAGCGTCAGAAGAAAACTAAGTAAGCGGATGCTTTAACCCCGCCCCCCCAGATACCCAAGGGCCTTGTTCTACAATAAAAAGAAAAAAAGCAGACAGTTCTTCATTTCAGCATACACCATGGATCTCCAGACCATCTACGAGGAAGCCACTACGTCATGGGGGCCCGACACTAAAGACTCTATGCCACGAAGCCCTACACTCTACGCACCCCTGGCAAGACCCGTGACACCCCCGACATTTACCCAGCCTGAGGATGTGTTTGATGGGGTGGCCAGTACTGTTTTTGTGGATACAATCAAGGCCTCTGTAGCTACACTTTTAAACGTGGTGATTGGCGAATATATACGAGAAAAATGCATCGGCTGTGAGATCAATCATCCCAGCCAGCGTCGTCATCCTTGCCTCTACGACCCTCCTAGATACTACTTTTTCAATCATTTTGAGGAGCTGGTGAAAAGACTGTGGTCCTGCCGTTTTATACCAGCGCTGGTCATCGCCCTGGAGTCTATGGGTATTGCGCCGTCTATCCCTAGAGTTTACGGGGTAACCGAAGCCTTCCTACATGAACTGAAGGAGGCCCTCTTCATCCATGAGAAACTCAAAGAAATCCGACACACCCTGGTGGACGACAACAAATACAGGGAAGCTGTGATGGCTGATGTGATGCTTTTCTGGCTCAATAAATCCCAAGAGACCGAGTGACATTTTGTTTATTTAGAGCTATGGGTAACTATGTGTCTACGATGTTTGAGCGAATAAATACATTTTTTCTTTTGAGAGACCTTACAAATGTTATGCATCAGATTATTGAAAATAAAGTGAACAATGTAAAGTTCTACACAACCCACAATACAGGGGTTATTGTAGAGCGTGTGTTAAAAATGGAGCAAATCATGAAACATGTCCGACATACGGGCGAGAGTTTACAATGGTCACATATGGTATCAAGGCTTGTTGAGGATTCTGAAGAACTAGAAATAACTTTGGCTAAGATTTTACATTATTTGTTTGAACCACCCTTTAATGTGAATGTGTATCATATTTGTTGTTTATATACTTATATATCAGACGTGTGTGTTTTAAAAATTCAGCGAAACAAACCTGTAAATCTAAACAATATATACAGGGTGTTGCATGCTGTGATTGTTGAGAAAACGGGGACTTGTATCTTGCAACAAATCCTGAATTGTCTGTATACGTAATAATTGTTGCATTCTTAAAATAAAAATTCACAAACTGAAATGTTGTCGTTATATGAAAGTGGCTCATTACAGTTATTGTACCTCAGAGAGGCAAGAAGGATGGCTGAGCAGCTGTTGAAAAACATATATTATAATCCCTCTAACCCCGGGTCTTATGGGGGTAAAGAGCGTTTACAGAGAGCTATAGTCGAAGAAACAGGTAGTCTGTTAAGCGATGCTAAAGTGAATGAATGGTTATCAGAGCAAGATGCCTACACTCTACATAAACCTGTAAGAAAACATTTTCCAAGAAATAGAGTTTTTTCTACGCATCCATTATCCCAATTTCAGGCGGATCTATGTGACATGCAGTCCCTTGCCGATAAAAATGATGGAAATCGCTACATGCTAACGGTTATAGATATTTTCTCTAAATTAGCCTATGTAAGGGTGTTAAAAAATAAGAGCGGGGCAGAGGTGACCAGGGCCTTTGAATCGATCTTGAAGGCAGGAGGCGCCCCCAAGAAAGTGCAGACGGATGGCGGAAAAGAATTTTTTAATCAAACATTTCAGAAGCTAATGAATAAGTATAATATAGTACATTTTGCTACAGGCTCTGATTTGAAAGCTTCGGTTGTGGAACGCTTTAATAGGACTTTGAAAGAGCGGATGTGGCGCTATTTTACAGCTCACAACACCAACCGATATACAGACATAGTTCAGGATTTAGTAAACGGTTACAACCACAGCTACCATAAGACTATACGTATGAAGCCCTCGGAGGTCTCTTCGGAAAACTCTTTTCAAGTCTTTAAAAATATGTATGGTTTGTTCCCACTTCGCCGTAAGAAAAAAATGACTTTTAAATTCCTAGTGGGTGACTTGGTGCGTATATCAAAGTTGAGGGGTGTTTTCGACAAAAAATACGAACAAGGCTTTAGCTCGGAGTTGTTTACCGTTACCGAATGTCTGCCACGCATTCCGCCGGTCTACAAATTAAAAGATTATGACGGGGATCTTATAGAGGGATCTTTTTATGAGAAGGAATTACAGAAGGTCCAGTTGGGTAAAGACAAAGTCTTTCACGTGGAGGAGATTCTAGATCAGAAGAGAGAAAAGGGTAAAAAATGGTTGCTGGTCCGCTGGAAAAACTGGCCTCAAAAGTTCAACAGTTGGGTATTGGAGCAGGATGTGGTGGAGGCAACGGGGGTTAATTTAAACCCCTAGTCATGATAACTAGCGCATCATTCGCGTGTACACAGTTGGGCATCATGGAACACAGCGGCTTCTACCTGACTCTCCCCAGTAATGCGTCGGCACAGATATATCGTAATAATCAGAGTTCGAAGTATACAACCAATTTTCCAAAGCCTATAGAGTTATCAGAGGCTTGGGAAGTAGGTCTCAGCGAGATTACATACCCCCATAGTTGGTATAATATCAAAGCTAAGGACCGTGATTTTTATTGCAAAAGGTTCTCGGAACCTGCGAAACTTATTAAGCTTAAAAAAGGTTTCTATAGAACCGTCGACAGGATCGTCTCAGAGTTGAATGAACACCTAACCCTGAACAAGATGGAAATATTCCTATTCTACAATCCAATCCATAAAAGGATACAAATCTCAGGGCCTGCTAACGGAGGTATAAAGACCAGCGGTAATTTATCCTACATGTTGGGGATGGGTCCCAATAAATGGACGTATGTGAACGATAAATTATTCCCATTCCCTGCGGATATACATGCAGGCTTTTACAACATATTTGTCTATACCGACATCATAACCTATCAAAGGGTCGGAGACAGCTGTGTCCCCCTCCTGCGAACAGTTCATATAGACGGCAAGGATGGGGACATCGTCACTGTCAATTATGACAAGCCGCACTACGTACATGTCAGCAAGAACTATATTGAAAACATTCTGGTTGAGCTTAAAACGGATCAGAACGAAAACATTGAATTTACTTATGGTAAAACGATTGTAAAACTCCACTTAGACCCACCAAAACCTCTCTACATATATAATAGCTGTATTATATTTATAAACATAATACAAATAAAAGGGTTATGGAGCTCCATCAGCTCGACCCTAACCGTTATGTTTCATACTATGTGGATCAAGTGGGTAATGGACTACCAGGATATCATGGAGCGCCGACAATGTATGGTTCGGGGATAGGAGGTATATTCCGTAACCTCTTCAGGATGGTTTTACCGTTTATGAAGAGAGGCTTCAGCATAGCCAAACCACATTTAAAATCAGCGGCTAAAAATATAGTAAGTGAGGTTGTAGCCAATGCTATGACCCGAAGGGCGTCACCAGAGGTGGAGCATCAAGAAGGCTCGGGGCTTATGATATTGTCTCGAAGGCCAAAAAAGAGACCTCCTGGTTTAAGGCGTAGACCTGCACCTAAAAAGCGTCGGTTAACTGTTAAAAGAACCTCAGTAAGTCAAAGACGGGGTAAAGTGAGGAGGTCTGTACCAAAACAGGCTAAAAGAATACTAGGAAGTATTTTCTAAAAGAATAAGTGACATGGCTCTTTTACATCGAATGTCCTCTGAAGCTATAAAGACAGAACTTGATCTTTTCACGGCACCGTTAACGCAGCATTCAATAGATAGATCCAGTTATGTGGAGATAGCCCCTCTCTCTGCTATTACCGATAACGGGCCTATCGAATTTTTCATACCAGGCCATGGTGACAACTATCTGGACCTCAACAACACCTTGGTGCATTTACGTCTAAAAGTGACCAAAAGAGATGGGTCTAATATTGCAGACGATGCCAAAGTGAGTCTCATTAATTACCCCTTGGCCACCATTTTCTCCCAAGTTGATGTGACTTTGGGTGAACGCCTAATCAGTCAAAGCAGCGCTACATACCCTTATAGAGCCATCATGGAGTGTTTACTAAACTACTCCGAAGACACTCTCAAAACCCAATTTAGCGCCGGGCTGTTTAGCAAGGATACTGCAGGAGCCTCTATGGAATCGACAGACCCTTCCACCGGTGCAAACAAAGGACTAGCGGCACGAGCTCGCTACTGCGCCGAATCTCGAGAGTTTCATTTGCTAGGCCCTATACACTCTGACATTTTCTTTCAAGAACGGTTACTCTTAAATTCGGTTGATTTAAGATTAAAATTAACCAGGGCCAAGGATGATTTTTGCCTGATGTCTCCCCAAGACGGGGATTTTAGTTTGAAAGTGTTGGGGGCAACCCTTTTTATTAAAAAAGTATCTGTATCTCCGGCCGTGCGCCTGGGTCACTCACATGCTTTGATGAAAGGAAATGCCCTTTACCCTCTCCAAAGAATTACCATGAAAACCTTTAGCATACCTGTGGGCAGTAGAATCTGCAGTCAAGAAAACCTATTTCTAGGCCCTTTACCTAGATATGTGGTTATAGGTCTGGTTGATCACGCCTCTAATACGGGCAGTTTAGATAAAAACCCCTTTAATTTTCAGCACTTCAATGCAGAGTATGTAGCGCTCTGTCAGGACGGACGTCAGGTTCCGGCGAAGGCTTTCCAACCACAATTTAATAACAACATATCTGTGCGAGAATTTTACAATCTATTCCTGGCTACAGGGCGACATCTAAAAGATCTCTCTTTACCTATTGACAGAAATGATTTTGCAGAGGGTTACACATTGTATGCTTTCAATTTATCACCTGATGATGACACCTCAGGAAATCTGTCTGTGGTGTCCCAAGGTAACCTCAGGCTGGAAATGCGTTTCCGTACACCTTTAACCTGTACAGTTAGCATGATTGTTTACGCATGCTCTGATTCAATCTTGGAAGTGAATGCCCGAAGACAGGTCTTAGTGGATTATTATTAAGGACCTTTGAACAAAGACATGAATACCCAAGAGTTGGACGGGCTCATGAGCCGCTTGATTGGAAAACAATTTTGTGGAGTGTTGGCTTGTGATGAATTACCTATGGAGATATGGTCTGAGAGGCCTGCAATGTTTATTGTCAATACCCATCCTAAACACATGCCTGGTGAACATTGGCTAGCTATGACATTAGAACAGGAAGGTGGACGAAAAATCTCAACTTTTTTTGATTCCTATGGCTTTCCCCCCGGTTTTTCACATTTCCCTAAATCTATTAAAGATTTTTTGACCCTAAACGGTACAAAGATCTACTACAACATCAAACAAGTGCAAGATAACCTTTCCACTACATGCGGTCACCACTGTGTATTTTACCTGTGCCAAAGAGCCCGGGGAGTTTCTTTTGAAGATGTTATGTCTCTTTATAAGGATGATTTAAGAAGTAATGATAACCTTGTATCTTGTTTTGTTAGAAAATATCAAAAGTGTTCAAATGTGTGTCCTTTAAGAACGCGTAATCAAGGCGTATGCTCACGTCATATGTTTCAAGAATGCCACAAATGTTAACTTGCTTATTTTTCAAATAAAAAATTTATTGAATTTAATCATAGTCATTCAAAAGTCATTTTCAAAAGTCTAACCACGCCGAGAGATCGGGTTTAGGAAAAGGTCCTGAGACGTTCATGGGAGTAAATGAGTTAGCATCATCGCTTTCATATGGGGCCGGTGTCGTTGGGGCATCTTTAGGGGTGCTGTATCTCGTTGAAGGCTTTTGTTTTAAAGCTTGAATCTGTTGACGAAGCTTATGGTTGGGTACACCGGAGAGGGGGATGTTGAGGATTGCCAGGGCCTTAAGAAACTGACGCCAGCCGGGAGGCCTTCGGTCATCAGCAACCTTGTGGGCAGCCGTGGTACTTTTAAGCAAGTCCTGCATATGGGACCCCCTAACCACAGAGCCCTGAAGGATAAACTCTCCAGAGTCGTTCCAAGCAGCTATCCCCTTTGAGTCTTTTATCTTGTTCATAATGTATTTAACATTCTTCCTGTTACGTAAAGGCACATGTGTCAGTAGGTCATGCATAACTTTATCTTCAAATGGCATTTGAGCTTCACCCGACATATTATCGCCACTAGGTAAGATCGACGGTACAGGCCTTACAGGGGCATGGCTATCGTTAGGTTCGACATCTGTTAAAGGGTCCGGTAGGGAAAGGGTTAAATGGTTAGTCTCTCTCTCCCCTTGCTTTACCCGAGTCAAATACCTTTGCATTAGGTTTGTGTATTTTTGAATCTTATCATAGGGGTTCAATCCTTTTCGGTTCAAAACATCCTTCATGGCCGTATCCAAATCATTTTCCGCTGTTTGTCTGATATCTTCAGGACCCTGCATTTGTTTTTTAAGTCTATCCAACTCTTGTTGAGGCACCAAGTACATTTTAGTGGCCATCACACCCACGTGTTCAACCACCACGTCTGGCCGCAATAAGGCTGGTGATGAAGGGCACGGCTATACTGAGTAAAGGTAGAAGAAAACCCCCAGACTGTTGTATACTATGTCTTTTCTTTTGAAGACTGGCCCTTTTATTGGCAAAGAGTTTGATCGCTGTCTTTTGTCTCCTTAATTTTTTCAATTGGTTCAGGGTGAGTGGAATGCGTCCTTTGAGAAGATTCAAAGCAATCTCACATAGGGCTAATATGAGATCTGAAGAACAGCGACCCAAGATGGCCTTCCGTTCTTTAGCTGTAGAACCTACTAGCCTTCTCAAGAGGGGGAGGTTTCTTTTTAAACGCAGAGACATAGCGTTTACTTTTTAGGAAGGTATGCAGCAGGCCTCTCCCCCGGAAACAGCCCTGTACGTAGCCTAAGGTGTTCTGGAGTATTTGCTTTTAAATCCACGATTAAATAAGAAAATGGCTCTTTGGTAGCGTCCTCATAGCTCTCCATAAAGTATGATTTCCGTCCAGGGTACATCTGCTGAGCTAGAGTGCTAATTTGCAGTTTGTCTCTAGGATTTTTAAACAATACCATGTAGTTGGCATTCAAGCTAATGGTCCGACTATTTTTACCTTGGTGAAACACATTCTGGACCAAGTAAAGCACGGACAGGTTTCTATGATGAGTATATTGGGTAAAAGCTCGTGCAATTTCAGGGTGTTCGCTACCAGCAAATAGCATATCGTCCAAAACCAGCAGATTATTTACATGTGGGGGGAGAAGTTCATCATCAGACAGAGAATCGGGTATTCCTTCAACAAACTTGATTTTTATTGTCTTCAATAATTCATCATACAGAGGTTGGTAACATGAATAACACCATACAATATTGTCAGGCTTTTGAGATAACACATGTTCAGAATTCTCTAAAATACTTTTTACAAAAAAAGTTTTGCCACTGTTTGAAGGGCCGGCAATTAATGCTGAAAAAGGCAATTGTAGCCGGGGGTCAAAACCCTCGACAGCAGTCATAATATCTTAAGCTTTAAGACACACTGGGGCTTGTAGCATAAGTCAGTAGCCAAAGGGCAATGTGGTACCGTCAGGCAATAGCTGTCTCTTGTCATAGACTACCCTGAATCTTTTAGTGAGTGGTGCGTTTCTTAGATGGAACCCCTTTTTATCCCTCACTATTTTGTTGTAGGAGCTCAAAATCTCCAAGTCACTATTCTTGTCCTTTACGAACCCCTCGACCAAGCGCGTGATTGATTCCAAGTTTACACGCGGTGCATTTTCATAGTTTTGAGTCACGCCTTTGGCTTTCAACACCACGTGATTGGCTTTAGTCCTAAAAGCATAGCTTTTTGGACCACATGAGGACCATTCTGTAATATGGTCACCCTCTTCGAGTTCACTCGTTAAACCCCCAAGATAGTTGCTAAGTGGGGGGGTCCAATCCCCCGGTTTGCTTACATAGACCACAGAGTCTGTGTCGTGGTAAAGAACCCGCCTCTGAAGCTGTTCCATGAGGGTGTACAGTTCAAGGCGGCCATAGGCTGTGGTAAATGCTGCAAGAAACACATTTACATTACCCGGGGGTAGAACCCACTTTTGGTGGCGCCTCCATTGCACCAAGGCAATGTCTTGACTCAAGAAGGAAAAATGTGAAATTTCGTATTGGTCCGAAAAAACAAATTCCAAAAATTCTTCGGGGTCTTTAATGATCGAAGTTGTTAGCATATTGCATCTCTGCGCTAATTTCCCCCAAAGGGAGTTCAAGTACAATTTCGACACATTTCTTTTGGTTTTGTTGACCTCTATTCTGTCAGGGTCAAGAAGTATGCCTTCTCTGTCATGGTAGTCTTGAATGTACTGGTCTTTACTTTCTTGATCTGTGACCGATGCAGGATAGCCTGAAGCCATCTGCTTGCATCTCAAGAAGGTTTTGATGTACTCTTTAAAAAGTGTGTCTGATTTCCTGGAAAAGTTCCACACTTCAAAGATTTTGGCCACACGATACCCCTTCTCTAAAGCCTTAGAGAATTCTACAGTGACCCATACACCGGTCAGGGCTCTTTCTTGATCTGTGTGATCACAGGGGTTTTCCTGGTTGTGGTTTTCACAGCATGTGCGACAAAGGGGAAAGAAAAGTTTTCCTTTAGGACCCTTGTAAGGCAACACAGGTATAAACAGCCCCCTAGGAGGGTAGACAGTCGCTTTGATTAAACCAAAATAATTTTGGGGTTCGTCAAAGTCGCTGTGAATAATTTCAGGATGCCCTATAGGATAGAATGAGGAACTCATTACATGAGGATATAGGGATGTAAAATCTACATAGCCTATTGTCTCGTCGGGTTGAGCTACATAACGCAATGTCAAAGCATTGGTCCGGCCTCCAAACAAGGCCTGTCGCGGTTCCAGGGGCTCTGGAGGGTCATAATGGGTAAGGAAGGCCTTAACACTAGGATCTGCCTTTTTGAGGGCTGTCCATTCGTGCTCCCACAAAACCACAACTTTTAACCCGTAAGTAGCCTTTAAAGAATTCAGTTTGTCTTGAAACTCTTGGTACATTTCCCCAAAAGTCTTTTGGGTTAGGACACACAAGGTGTGGGGGACAAAGCATAATTTACAACCGTGGAAGAAACAACCGTTGTACTCATACACTGTCTCAACCCCGTCAATCTGTGTGTATCCATCTACATGGTAAGGCCCAAAAGCCTTCTCCCCCCGATTCAAAGCATGTTGGATAAAAATATCTTTATCCTGGGCCAAGTACTCCAACCATTGAATGGAACCACTAGAGTAGGCCTTGAATTGGCGTCGGTAGTTGTCTGGCGATGGGATAGCTATAGATTCAGGAGTTAGATAGTGTGTACGATAGGTTTTCATGCACGCTGATGCAATAGTTGTACAGCTCCAGGGGTCAATGCCCGCATCTTTGATTACCTCTTCTCTGAATCTGAGGCATCCTTCACGAAGTATAACAACGTCATTGTCACAGTATGATTCCATCTCTTTATGGAAATCAAAAGTGCCATGTCTTACGGTCTCGTACCATGTCATGAATCTCTCACGCTCTTTGGGAGACATTTGATCACACCCGTACATTTCGGGGGCTGGATAAGATCCTATATAATGTAGATTCTCCTCAGATGTGAAGAAATGAGGGAAATAGCCTTTGACAGAGTTTTCAAAACCCAAGGCCTCTGGCATTTGAGCCAATCTCATGGGTAAGAAGCTTAAGCTGTCAATGTATCTCTGTTTGAAGGCGGGGTCAACAAAGCATAATATTTTACTCCCTTGAGCTATGACACTGGGTGCCACGCCTTGCTGTATCAAAGGGTTCAGAAGCAGATAGGAGTCATAGGCCCTAGCATTGTGAGCTATAAACGTGAAGTTTCTGTACTGGGCTTTTCTAAAATGTTTTAGAAAGAGTCGGGCACAATCGGGTCCCTCGGCCGACCATTTTTCACCCTTGAAAGTCATGGTTGACACAAAAATAGGCAAATGAACCCCTGATTGCTGAGTTGTCTCAAAATCATAAAACACATATTTCTCTGTATGTTCATCTTCAGCCAAGGGCTGAATGTAACACTCATGTGTTACTTCTTGAACTGCTTCCGCGTCTCTGCTTTTCAAAGGACCTTTACAGATTGGGCAGTGTATAATTCCACAAACATGAGGTTTAGGGCTATCTATTTTAAGGTTGTAATTGCAATGACATTTTGGACATTTCTTGTTAATGTCACAACTGCTTACAGATTTACATGCCTTGGGATGCCATGTTTCAGTTTTGTGTTTTTCGTAACAGTAGGCCGAACGACATGTGCGGTGACAATCCGCACAGGGGGTCAAGTTTAGCGGCTGCATAGGGCAATGTTTATCCAGACATACTGAACAGTTGTAACGGCACGAGTGCCCCCCCATGCGTGTGTAGCCGGTATGACAGGCTGGACAGACATATGGCGCGCCTAAAAAGGCTGTGATGTTAGTTACGGCATAGTAATGCTCATTTTGCACATAAAAGTACATAGTCTTAGGATGTGGTTCGGGTATATTTTGGAACTTGAGGAGAGCGTCATTAGCCCTACTGTGGTACAAAACCACAATCTTGATGTTCAGAAAGTTTTCAAATTTGACTATGTCTGAGAAAGCCACAGCATCCTGTATACCGAGACCCACCGCAGTTTGTAGCTCGAGAGCTTTATGTAACGCGGCTTGATCCGTACATCCGGGGCTGAGTAAGTGGGCCAAACCTATGGCAAAACATAGCTTATTACCTGGATTGTGAACGTTTATGAGATAGGCCCTTTTATTGCTTATGATTTCGGACTGCATTAAACTCTCGAGCTTTCGTCTCTGACCCCCGCCCCCTTGTGGTTGGCGTACTAATTGTACTACAAGTTCGAGGGTCCTATCTGCTAGCACGTTTAAATTTGACTGTACAAGGCGTTCTAGCAGTTTAACAAATTGTTCAAGCTCTGCTTCACCATTCTGTAAAATAAGCGATACCTTGCTCTGTAGACTGTCTCCACAAATTTCCAACTGTAAGAGATCCCTAGGTTCGCTATAATCTCTGATCCTCGCTAACAGTTCATTCAAAGTGTCCATAAGCATTACGTAAAACACAGCATATTCCCGAATCTGACCCCCCCATGCGAAATTGAAAAACTGGCGAACCTCAATATTGTTGAATTTATTTCGACGCAAAACATGTACACTTCGATCAAGACCTCCCCCCTCCAGATTTACTAGGCAATTGTCCAACTGTTCAAAAACATCGTATTGGGTTTCAGACTCTTCGGACATTGGTGTTAAAGGCTGATTTATAGGTGTCTGGGGTGCCGAATTAAACCTAGCGCTCTCGTTCTGTACACTGATCTCAAGACCGCCCCCCTCCAGATTTGCTAGACATTTGTCCAACTGTTCAAAAACATCATATTGACTTTCAGACTCTTCGGACAATGTTGTTAAAGGCTGTCTTAGAGGTGTCTGTGGGGCCGAATTAAACCTAGGGCTCGCGTTAAGCTGGGTAATTAGAGATATGATGGTTTCGGGAATCTGTGTTAACATGTTTTCCTCGGAAGGCCCTGACTCATTCATACGTGTAATAATGTCTATGAGTTCGGAGGGAATCTGGGATAATAGATTTTCATCTATTGTCATTATGTCAATTACCCCCGAATCATTCATATGGTTAACTATATCTTGGAGCTCTGTAGGGATCCTGGCTAAGAGTGTTTCAATTGTCTCACTTTGGTCTATAGGGGGCGCCATCTGTCTAATTAAGGATGTGTGTGTGTGTGTGTGTGTGTTTACATGTGTGTTTTTTAACGGCGGTATTTGCTTGTTTTAGCCCTAATGTTTTTTAACATACGGGGTAGCTCGCTACGCCAGAATGACACATCCTGATTGTATTGATGCTCGAGTAGAATACACATGCGCCTCTGGAGTAGAGCCTTTCGTGATTTTAAACCCAGGGTAAACGCTTTGAAAAAACGTTCTTGGTCTATTTCAGAATCTGCTGTTTCCCCCACAGAATTGGCCGATTCAAGAAGGTTGGCAGCTTCACAGAACATCAAATCGTCTACCTCAGAAATGTCATTTAAATCTTTGACATCATCAGGTTTCTCTGGTGTCTTTGGAGCCTCCTCGGGGATGCTTGTCTGGGCATCCTCCGATGTTTGTGCGTTGTGTTCATAAGCCGGTGAGGAGTCTGAAATAAAAATAATACATACACAAATAGGTTATTAACCCTAAAATATGTTAAAAATGCCAAATACATTTCAGATATAAGCCTATATATTAACAATACATTAATTAAATACCTCGGCTTTTTTGACGAGGGCTGTTCTGAAGAAGCTCTGAAACCAAGGGCTGTTGTGTTTGTTCAACCTGTATTACAACATCTGCAGGTCCGGTAGATGGGGAGCCTGAAAAAACAAACAAAAAAACAGCATTAGGCCTTGTTTTAACATATTCCGGCATAAAAAAAAATATATAAATATTAAAATAATAATATATATAAATAATAATATATAATTGATTCATACCTAGTCCTTGGAACGACGTCTCGTGAATATCGGCCAAGTAGAATTGTTCGGGTGAAGCGGAACTGTGGATCTGAGCACTAATTATCCTTTGGTGTTTAGAAATATGGGGGACAACGTTGTCCTGGCCAAGGGGAGTTGACCTGCCGTTTAAAGTCTCTGTTCGCTGCTTTTGGGTAAATACATCCTGGGAGTAGGGCAGAATTGTCTCGTAGTCATATGCTTCGCAGAAACCGTTCAGGCTCCATAGGGCATCGTTTAACCTTCTAGGCTTTAGGTCCTCTGTAAACATATAAAATAACTTTTAATATAAGATGCCCACACTTTTTGTTTTTAAGGTATAAATATTTTTATGTATGGAATTCTTGGAGCTTACTTACGTTGACAATTCAGGGCAGGCGTTTGTTTCGGAGCCCCATGGGATGATTCGAGCTCAGTTATACCTCGGAGTATCTGCGTGAATGCTTCAGAATCTATAAAACATTCGACAATATTAAAGCTATAATCACTTTAGCTAATATTGCCTTGTTATACGGTAAGCATACTGATCCTAATGATTGTTTAATATTTCTATAACATCCCACGCTTTTCAAACAATTCCCCACAACAATCAAATCTAATAAAGATTTATTTCAAGAACTCACCTTGCGATAGATCCATTAGCCTGTTTTCCCCGATTATCTTTTTTAACGCTTCAGTCCGATAACGATTCTTGGAGTTTCTGGAGGTGCTGTTTGCATCGGAACTAAAACGCTGCTAACATTGCCCATGGTTTCTAGCGCTTTTGTACCCTACGACCTAGAGAAAAACCCCTGAATGATTTTTTTACATAGCATTTGGGGTTTGTCGTTTTTTTCGGGCTATACCCCCGCCCATGGTATATTTGACACATTTCAAACACATGGTATTGGGTGTGTCTAAACATTAGGATCCTTTTGGAGCTTCTAAAATCTCCGGGGTGCTAGCACCTAGATGCATGGGGGTGTGTTGTTCTCGACATCGCTGGGATGAATGACTTTTTAGCCCACCTAAAAAAAATAGTTTTATGAAAGGCCTTTAAGATTAGGAGTCGTAAGACACAATATTATTGTTGGGGGGTAGGCATCTGTTTTGCAGGCTAGTGTAAACCTTGGTTTCAAACGACCCACCAGGCATGCATGGGTATTTTTTTAACAAACAACCCGCCCCCCTTTTTCTGTTTTTGAAACACACACACACACACACACACACACAGCCACTACAGAAAACTCCCTCACGCACATGCGCGCGCACATGGCTTTTTCCGCAAGATTTTTCTCAGGGACAGACTGCGCTAAGAGTGAACAAACGCGAGAGTTCATAACGTGGTGAGATTCTGATTTTAAAACCATTTATTTCATTCAAAATATTTAGTACATACATTTTATATCGTTACATTCTTAAGGTATTTTACGATGCCTTTCTTACAGATCCTGGGAGCTTATGCAACCAACCGCCATTGTCCGTGTCGAGTTCACCCTCAAAAGGCAAGGCTCTCTTGCTATGTCCATCAACACATGGTAAGTTTTCACTCCAGGGGTAGATCCGCCGTCGGGCCTTTTGGTCTTGACTCTGTCTCAAGGAAAGCCTCGCCCAGCGCTTTAACTGTTCCCCATTTTGGAAGAGAATGTCCAGCTTATTCATAAGTGTTATGAAAATTGGATAATCCACCCATTTAAAACTAAACACAGGAATAAAAAAGTTTACATGTTTGCGGGCTCTGGAAGCTACCGGAGAATTGACAGACTTTGTAGCATTAGCCTTATCATAAAGGTCACAGGCTAAAATTGTCACTTTGTTGTCAGGGCTATAGTCCATTGAAGCAATTCTTAGAGCCTTGAGATCACTGCGGCCGCAGACCTGTTCTTCCAATGCATATCCTGGCACATTTGTAACACTTAGGACCTGTTCAATTTTACAAAGAGCCAGCCTGATGTTTAGCCATTCTCTCATCCCCAGAGCCGGGGGAAAACTCCCAGGTTTTGCAGGATAAAGGGGTTTGGGTCCACGGTCTGTGAATATCTTTACCGTAGAATCCTCCGGGTGGAATATGTAAGACATGTGGCCCTCACTCGTACCCAAAAATCCTTTAAAACATTCTGGAGCTTCACACAGAACTTCTTCAAGGCTTTGGTCACTGGGTTCATGACAAGCCGAGCATAACATCCCTAAAATTGGCATAGGTGTCATTTTTGTTTAATATTCAGGGGGGTTATCATGTACAGTCTTAAACAGGTATTGTTCAGCGGCTTTATAAGGGGCCTTAACCAACCCAAACCGTGAGAAACAGTAACAGGTTGACCTGACACATGGTCACTTACTCAACCCAGGGCATGCACCCTTCTACATGACATAGGGTCATAAATCATTACATAGGGTCATAAATCAGGCTTGGGTCATCAATCATTAACGACCTGTCAAAGGGACCCTTACTCACCCCATAGCCCCCACCTAACCAGGCTTGTCTATCAGGCTTGGGTCATCAATCATTAACGGCCTGTCAAATGGACCCTTACTCACCCCATAGCCCCCACCTAACCAGGCTTGCCTGACCAGAAGACATGCACACGTCATCACTACATAGGGTTCACATAGAGTTCACATAGGGTCATCAATCAAAATTTTGACCCGTGACATCTACTCTATTCTCTCTCTGGGCAACGCTTGGCCTTTGGTGTGCTGCCCTATGGGACTCCCGATCACAGCAGGTTGTGGTACAGCCCAGGATCAAACCCGGGTCTGTAGTGATTCCTCATGCCCTTTGATGCACTACCTTCGACCGCTGCACTACTCGGGTATAACCTTGTTTTTTTTTCCAATTATGATGTTTGTTAAAAGTGTGATTTTGACATTATTACCGTTATATCAACACACTTGACACTCCCAACTATCAATGTCTTTGGCACCGTAGACATCAAGTCACTTGACAATAATGTTTCATACAACGTTGCATTCCATGTTTGAAAGGTCTATAATTTTCATTGAAGACAATCAAAGTTAACATTCCATAAAATGTCAATTCAAGGCTGAGTCTCAAATAGTCACCTGTCCATTTTAATAGTTGTGCAATGGCACACATTATAGCAAATACATTTTGGGTCTGAATTAAAGGAGCTACAATCATAATTTAATTCCATGTTTTAAATAAAATGTCCATAATATCTGCATTAATAGTGGAATGATCGTGTTTCACAATATTCCTAAACATAAAAGTATATTCTCTTTCTTCTATTGTGTTGTTGATTGAATGTTTGTTCATGTGTAACTCTGTGTTGTTGTTTTTGTCGAACTGCTTTGCTTTATCTTGGCCAGGTCACAGTTGTGAATGAGAGCTTGTTCTAAACTGCCTCTACCTGGTTAAATAAAAGGTTAAATAAATAACACATTATAATACATAAAAATGTAGGAGCAGTATAGACCTAGTCATTTCATTATATACATCTACATGATGTATTGTTACACCATGTAGGAGCAGTATAGACCTAGTGTGTTCATTATATACATCTACATGATGTATTGTTACACCATGTAGAAGCCGTATAGACCTAGTCTGTTCATTATATACATCTACATGATGTATTGTTACACCATGTAGGAGCCGTATAGACCTAGTCTGTTCATTATATACATCTACATGATGTATTGTTACACCATGTAGGAGCAGTATAGACCTAGTCTGTTCATTATATACATCTACATGATGTATTGTTACACCATGTAGGAGCAGTATAGACCTACAGTAGCTAGCTACTTATTTAGATTTAGTTTGACTGAATGAAACTTCCTTAAATGTGCTGTAGTAAACAGTTTTATTCGCACTAATCAATCAACACATTCATGTCTTTTGTATGTCTCAATATAATAGTATTATTTAATTAAATACATTTAAATATAATCTTTGTCTGAAAATAAAACTACAACTACGTTTCCCCTCCAGTCAGCAGACGGCGATGTGTGTCTTTCAGGCGACGCTGCCAGCGTGACGTATAATCTAGTGGACGGTTCTTCAGAAACAGCTCGTCAACCACCTCGGTAGCTTGCTAGCCAACATCGCCGAAAGATTCAAGCTATTTATACGCTTTCGATGTATATTAGCTACTGTGTTTTAGACACACTTCTGTCGTATCAACTTGTTAACCTATTTCATTTAATATTACGTTATTTTGTATTAGTCAGCTATTGTAGCTGGCTGGTTAAGTTAGCACTAGTCTAGTCGCTAATGATAGCTAGCTAACACCCCCGACCGTGAGCTCCCTAAACTACTCCCCTCCTGTTAAAGAAGAGGGGAAATGCTGGACGGAGAAAGAGGGTCTTTGGCTGAACATTGTCGTGAAAGAGGAGGAGGAAGAGGAGGATGTCACAGTAAAACAAGAAGTAGACGGTGAGGCTGTTACAGTGGAAGAATAAGAGAAAGACGTTTCAGTGAAAGAAGAGGAAGATGCTGTTTTTGGAGTGAAGAAGGATGGGGAGATTACTGTCACATTGAAAGATGAAGAGGTGGAGATAGGAGATCTGATTCAAACCAGTAAGTACCGCCTTAAATTGGTTTTTAACTTTGGATATTCGGAGTTGGCTCATCAATACCTCTTCAACGGAGGGCCCTGGGATGATGACTGACAACTGTGGGTTGTCTAGCTCCCGCTTATCCTTTATTTGGATTGGTGGATACATCTTCTTATTGTAAACTATTGTTTATATTCTATGAGGGTTGTTGACGTCAACCGCCTGTATTCAATGGAGAGAGATGCTAAGCTACTAGCATGAATATGCATAGCGATCTGGAGACAACTACTGTAGTGTTTTGATCAAAGTTGTCGGTATGTCACGTGTCCACTTAACAACTTAATCATTACGAAACTTATGTTAGATCAAGTAAACCTCACGTAGCAAATAAGCCATTCATTTTGTTGTTGACCAAATTCAACATTTTCCAAGTTGGGTTGATAATTGTTTGCACTTGGATACAACCTACTGGCATGTCCTAGAAAGCTAAAGTTGTTAAATTCCTGGATTTTAAATGAATATTTTCCATAATAATGGTAATTTGTGTCTTCCTATCCACATGTGGGATCCCTCTCCTTTGTCGTCCTCTCTACACCAATAACAGACTACTACTGTGGGACTCCCAATCGCAGCTGGATGTGATACTGCCTGGATTCGAACCAGAGACTGTAGTGACACCTCTTGCACTGAGATGCAGTGGCTTAGACCGCTGCGTCCGTGTGTGTGTTAACTATTTAACAGTACTAGAATGCTTCAAAAGGCAGCAAAACATTTTATATCGGTTATCAGTTTCGTTTTTTGGTCATGGAAAATATTGGCCAAAAATTTAATATCGGTGCATCCCATTATTCTAAAATGGATTATATTATACTTTTTCCCCTCATCAATCTACACACAGTACCCCATAATGCCATCACAATACCCCATAATGCCATCACAATACCCCATAATGCCATCACAATACCCCATAATGCCATCACAGTACCCCATAATGCCATCACAGTACCCCATAATGACATCACAATACCCCATAATGCCAAAGCAAAAACATTTTTTAGATTTTTTTGCAAATGTATTAAAACTATTCCCCAGGATAACTAGTCTTCGTTATGTAAGATCCCAGGATAACTAGTCTCAGAGTAATGTAAGTCTCAAATAGTTTTAACCCATTACAGTCTAAGCCCTGTCTGAGGGAGAGGTTCTTCTAAGCTATATGGAATTGTTTTAAGAAGGTTTAAACAACATGAAGGGCTTCCCCTGTATTGTACTGTTTTAAGAAGGTTCTACCAAGGTTCATTTTGCTATTTGATTTTGAACTGTAAGACCCATGGAATTATCAACAAAAAAGATTTGTCCATACTTCTATAACTCAGTAAAAGGCACCTGACAGCCCACTTGGAGTTTGCCAAAAAGGCACCTAAAGGACTCTGACCACGAGAAGCAAGATTCTCTGGTCTGATGAAACCAAGATTGAACTCTTTGGCCTGAATGCCTTTTGGCAACCTCATTTTTTGTATATATTGCAAAATATTTAAATCTCTTTTTCCATGTTTAAATTAATTATACCTTCTGGCAATTCGCCTCACCCAATGTGATACGGATCCGCAATTTTCCGACCTCATAGCTAGAACCTCCAACAGAAGCTAGCCATCAGAAGCTAACCAGCTAATTAGCTACTAGCTATTTAGTCATTGTTAGCCACTGCTAGCGGCCTTTACATTTTTAGCTCAGACACCGGCCTCTTTTAGCCTGGATAATACCTGCCAGTCTGCACAGCGCGATATGACCCTATGATAACTTGGCTACATAGCTGATGCCTGCTGGACTGTTCATTATTCAAGGTACTCCATTTAGTTTCTCTGTCGGCCCCAGCCTCAAACTCAGGCCCCGTGTGCAGTGAACTGACCCTCTCTGCCCATTCATTGCCATTTTACCTGTTGTTGTCTTAGCTGATTAACTGTTGTCTTACCCAGCTCTCCCAATCAACACCTGTGATTGCTTTATATCTCGCTTTATGCCGAGGGCGGCAGGGTAGACTAGTGGTTAGAGCGTTGGACTAGTAACCGGAAGGTTGCAAGTTCAAATCCCCGAGCTGACAAGTTACAAATCTGTAGTTCTGCCCCTGAACAGGCAGTTAACCCACTGTTCTTAGGCCGTCATTGAAAAAACCTCTTAAAGCTACCCCTCCACTTTTTCCAATTTCCACCTGAAGACATACCCAAATCAAACTGCCTGTAGCTCTGGCCCAGAAGCAAGGATATGCAGATTCTTGGTACCATTTGAAAGAAAAACTCTGAATTTTGTGTAAATGTTAATTGAATTTAGGAGAATAGAACACCATAGATCTGGTAGAAGAAGGTTTTCTGTTTTTATTGTTGCTGCATCATCTTTCAACTGAACAAGAACATCCAAACATACAGATAGGATGCTGGGGGTGGTAAAAATGGAGAACATAAGATGGCAACAGTATTTGAAAAAAGTTTTAGAAAGATATCTTCAGGAATGAGTGAGCTACATGACATTGAGCATGTAGTCACCCAGGTGTCCCACACAAGTTGCCCAAATGTACCCAAGTGGCCGAATTGGTACAGTGATACATTTGGAAGTAAATTACTATATACAACCCCCCCCCCCAAAAAAAAAATGAACATTTGAAACGTTTTTAAATAACAAGGGTAACTATTTACACACATTCAATGTATAATGTACAATATTGTGAAGACCCTCAGTCCTCTACACAATATTGTGCTTCTGATGCCATGCCCATAGCAGTCTCTTTCTGCTGTAAAGCAGAGGGTTACTGAACAGCTGGTGCAGGTGATGGGGCATTTCCTGTGACACAGAACACAACGACATCTCCCTACTGTGCCCTTTTTGCCCGGAGGCACATTCATGCCTGCAGAGATGAATCTGGGCAGGTGAACACTACTGGTTGGAGCAGAGGGGCCAGACGTAGAGGGCCAGATGTAGAGGGGACAGAAGGTGCTACAGTGGACTTGCTGTAGCTAGCAAGCTCCTGGATGAGCAGCTCCCTGAAGGCTAGCTATGAGATGGGGGGGCTGTCCACAGCTCTTGGCCATTTCCTTCTGGAGGATGAAGGCATTCACCACAGCAATGTCAATGAAATGATAGAAAAATGTCTTGTACCATTTCATTGTCTTGTGGAGAACATTGTAGTATCCTATAAGTGCATCAGAGAGGTCTACACCTCCCATGCTCTTGTTGTAGTCCTTGATGGCTGCAGGAATGGGGACATTTTTGGTGGTCCATACCCCAGTAGCGCCCTTCACACGCCTGACGACGTGATCTCCACTGAAGGACTTGTGGATACTGGAGCACATGACCACCTCTCTGGTGTTCATCCACTTCACAAAGAGCAGGCCATCTTCACGGATCCATCTCATGGTACCCCGCTCAGCCCGCTTAGGCATGTCATTCACCTTGGTTTTCGGAAAGCCCACTATTGGTCCGAATGGTGCCACAAGCCCACACATCCCGCTTCCTCAGGTCTGCAAACAGGGTAGGGCTTGTGTAAAAGTTGTCTACAAAACGTTTGTACCCCTTCCCCAGCAGTTGAAAATCTAATAACTGCATAACAGAGTCATAGCTAAGTCCCTTACCGGTCGCAAAACTGCTCTTCCCCTCATAAACAAAAAAAATGCACGTGTATGCACACACAGAATCAGCCAAAACAAACCGTTTGTAACCCTATTTAGTTGGTTTGTTGCGCATGTATTGTTTTAGGCCAATTCTTTTGAAGCTACCATCCTCTCATCGATGGAAATGTTCTGGGCAGGCTGAAAATAGGTTTTGCAGGCCTCAACGATGCTGGGGTAGAGAGGTTTTATTTTGCACAGCCTATCAAACCTTGCTGTGCCTCTCTTCTTCTCGTTGTCCTCATCAACTTCTGGGTCACTGATATGAAGCGCCCGTGTGATTGTCAGAAACCTTTTGCATGATATGACCGTGGATGGGAAAGGCAGTTGATAGAGGGGAGCAGTTTTCCAGTAGTGTTTCAGGGTTTTTAGCTTCACAAGACCCATGTACATGACCATTGACATGAAACAAAAAATATCTGACATGGAAATGGGCTTCCATCCCTCTCTTGCCTGCCTGCTTCTTAGCACCATACTTATTTGTGTTCGACACCAGGGAATCAACAACTGCATAGGTGAAAAACAGCTGAAAAAGTTGCATGGGGCTGTACTTAGACGTCATGTCCAGCTGAGGTCCTGATGGCCTCTTCGGGTCTGAATACTGGAGGTGTAGGCAACACATCCTCCTCCAGCACAGAGTGCCAACGACCCTCCTCCTCTCTGATTGCAGGTTTAGCCCTTCCCCACCTCCGCTTCTTTGTCACAGACTTCCCACCTTGCAGGGCCGGGGTAGGTGTGGAGCCAGAGACAGCAGGGGTCCGGCTAGATGATCCAGCTCCTGTGCCCCCACGGCACCTTGGCAGTGGGGGCTCCTAATCAGAATCGGAGGGACTGTGAAATAAAGACACAGAAACACAGATTATATTAGAGTAGGGAACGTAAATCACTCAGGTGAGGTTCAGACACATGCCCAAAGGGAAAGCCATGTGGCACCTCAACAAACATTTCATGTTTAGATCAACTACATTATATTTACAGACACATGCCCAAAGGGAAAGCCATGTGGCACCTCAACAAACATTCCATTACTGAATATATATATGTCAAATATTTCAAATGACTGCATGAGAATTACTTACCAATCGAGAATGGCATCCTCACCATACAGAAACATGTCCTCAAATTGACTGTCGAAACTTGACATGCCTGGTTGTTCTTTAAAAGCAATTTCCTCACCACCTTAAATAAGCATGTCCCTTTCAAAAAATGTAGGACTAAGAACAGATATAGCCGTTGGTTCACTCCAGACCTGACTGCCCTCGACCAGCACAAAAACATCCTGTGGCGTACTGCACTAGCATCGAATAGTCCTTGCGATATGCAACTTTTCAGAGAAGTCAGGAACCAATACACAGTCAGTTAGGAAAGCAAAAGCTAGCTTTTTCAAACCGAAATTTAGCTCTAGCTCCAAAACGTTTTGGGACACTAAAGTCCATGGAGAATAAGAGCACCTCATCCCAGCTGCCCACTGCACTGAGGCTAGGAAACACTGTCACCACCGATAACTCCATGATAATTGAGAATTTCAATAAGCATTTCTATACTGCTGGCCATGCTTTCCTCCGGGCTACCCCAACCCCGGCCACAGCTCCCCACCCCCCGCAGCTACTTGCCCAAGCCCCCCCAGCTTCTCCTTCACCCAAATCCAGATAGCTGATGTTCTGAAAGAGTTGCAAAACCTGGACCCATACAAATCAGCTGGGCTAGACAATCTGGACCCTCTCTAAAATTATCCGCCGCCATTGTGGCAACCCCTATTACTAGGCTGTTCAACCTCTCTTTCGTATTGTCCGAGATTCCTAAAGATTGGAACAATTCCACGGTCATCCCCCTCTTCAAAGGGGGTGACACTCTAGACCCAAACTGTTACAGACCTATATCCATCCTGCCATTCTAAAGTCTTCAAAAGCCAAGTCAACAAACAGATCACTGACCATTTTGCATCACACCGTACCTTCTCCGCTGTGCAATCCTGTTTCCGAGCTGGTCACGGGTGCACCTTAGCCACGCTCAAGGTCCTAAATGATATCATAACCGCCATCGATAAGAGACAATACTGTGTCGCTGTCTTCATCGACCTGGCCAAGGCCTTCGACTCTGTCAACCACCGTATTCTTATCGGCAGACTCAACAGCCTTGGTTTCTCAAATGACTGACTCGTCTGGTTCACCAACTACTTCTCAGACAGAGTTCAGTGTGTCAAATCTTAGGGCTTGTTGTACGGACCTCTGGCAGTCTATGGGGGTACCACAGGGTTCAATTCTCGGGACGACTCTTTTCTCTGTATATACCAACAATGTTGCTCTTGCTGCGGGTGATTCCTTGATCCACCATTACGCAGACAACACCATTCTGTATACATCTGGCCCTTCTTTGGACACTGTTAACTTCTTGGTGACAGGGGGGCAGTATTGAGTAGCTTGGATGAATGGTATGGTTACCATATCTCAATGTGTATTCGGAAAGCCAAGACCATATCTCAATGTGTATTCGGTAAGCCAAGCTTTAAAAAAACTACAAACCTCAGATGTCCCACTTCCTGGTTGGATTTTTCTCAGGTTTTTTCCATACTCAGACATCATTCAAACAGTTTTAGAAACTTCAGTGTTTTCTATCCATACTCATAAAAATATGCATCTGGGACAGAGTAGGAGGCAGTTCACTCTGAGCACGCTATTCATCCAAAAGTGAAAATGCTGCCCCCTATCCCAAAAAGGTTTACAAACCTCCAAACGAGCTTCAATGCCATACAACACTCCTTCCGTGGCTTCCAACTGCTCTTAAACGCTAGTAAAACTGAATGTATCCTTTTCAACCCATCTTTGCACGTACCCGCCCGTCCAGCATCACTACTCTGGACGGTTCTGACTTGGAATGTGTGGACAACTATAAATACCTAGGTGTCTTGCTAGACTGTAAACTCTCCTTCCAGACAAATATTAAGCATTTCCAATCCAAAATTAAATCTAGAATTGGCTTCCTATTTTGCAACAAAGCCTCCTTCACTCACGCTGCCGAACATACCCTCGCAAAACTGACTATTCTACCGATCCTTGACTTCAGTGATGTCATTTTCAAAATAGCCTCCAACACTATACACAGCAAACTAGATGCAGTCTATAACAGTGCCATCCATTTTGTCACCAAAGCTTCATATACCACTGCTCTCGTCGGCTGGCCCTCGCTACATATTCATCTCCAAACCCATTGGCTCCAGGTCATCTATAAGTCTTTTAAGTCTCACATTCAGAATACATTGTGGAAAAAAAAATCTTTGCTCACCATTTTTGCTCCTGGCAGATATACTACATCCATAACTATCGGTTTCCTCATTAGCAGGGAGGTGTTTCTGCAATCAACTTGTGTGCTCATCGCCCTCTTCTTGCAAGTCATCTGGCACACTGCTTAGGTATTTCAACATGAATAACTTATTTCTAGTCTACAATCATCAATGTTACTGCTAATGGGAAAACAAGACAAAATGTGACTATTCTTGCTCATTTGACAATTGTCAAATAATTTTAACATTCATTACAGACGTGAATTGTTGTACAACATCATGACTACGCTGTTGGTATCACCTTTTACTGTGGATTACCGCTGTTGTGGGCCTTTAAACCATCTGTCTGACTTTGTTGTTCACACAGGAGAGAGACGGGACTATCGTGGAGCCTCAACAACCTCATGATGCTGACAAGGTAGAGAAGAGTCTCTCCAGATCAGAACACCTCAAGAAACACCAGCAGAGACCCACAGGGAGGAGAATTCACTGCTGCTCTGACTGTGGGAAGAGATTCACCTCCTCATCAGGCATTAAAATTCAGAGAACACACACAGGAGAGAAATCTTATAGCTGTGGTCAATGTGGGAAGAGTTTTGTTACATCTAGCTGTCTGACATTACACAAGAGAACACACACACAGTAGAGAAATCTCTTAGCTGTGACCAGAGATAATCTGATAAAAAAAATCTCTGATCAAAAATCAGAAAATAGTTATGATATCAATGAATTGTCACAATGTAGAATGTTTTAACATTGTAGGAGTATTTTAATGTCACAATGTAGAACCCAAAACGCCATTTCACCAGGAGAGTGAAATCCTGCTGACCTTTGATGGGGAGAACATGCACGTCCTCGAGGACGTCCTCATGGGACTTGGGGCTCTGCTAGGGCTGTATTTTTTAAATTTTCCCTTAAATTTCTCAAAAAAGTCTGAAAAACTCTTAAGTTACTGTATTTTGGGGTGAAGTTACCAGGGCCGGTCATAAAGATGGCAAACTTCCTAACATAACTAAGTGAATATGATACACACAAGCTGAGAAAACTGCAAGTCTACAATATTGTTAGTTTACCTATGATTCTTTTTAAATTTGTTTTTATTGTACATCAATATTTCAAAAATGTTTAAATGTCATGAAGAGCACTATACAAAGTAAATGTTTTATTTATTATGGTCTGACATGTCTGCAGAAATGTTGCAATTTTGTAATGCGTTTTGTTTGGTCAATTGCTTTGTAAATATCAATTCACATTTGTTGTGCCACTAAATAAATTATTTAAGTCAATATTGTTATAATGGAGGGATGGTGGACAGGGGGTTAAAAAAAATGACCCCAAAAGGTTCTTTGAGGAACCATTTTAATGGCTTCCCCCACAGTTTCAATTTGAAGAACCCCTAAAGGATACACCAGGAACCTTTCTTTTTAGAGTCACCTTGTCCAAGAGACATTTACATAGTTATACACAGCCCAATTTGGGATGACTATTTTGGGGCGAAATGGCAGCCACAACAGACAGACCTGATATCGCCCATAATTCGACGTCACGGGCTGAGTGGGTATGACCAAAGTTATTCTCTTTAGCTACACTTTGTAGTACATTTTTACACGTTAATAAATGTTTCTGATGCCACATCGCCCGTTTTCAAAGGGAGTCATTGGTTTTTAGGGGCAGTCGCTTTGTAGCTATTTGAAAGTATTTTCTCAGCTGTGATACCAACTCCAGTCAGCAGATGGCGATGTGAGTCTTTCAGGTGATTCTGCCACTGAGATGTATAATCTAGCGGACAAAACGCTTCTTCAACATCAACAGCTAGTCAGCCACCTTGCTTCACTCTAACTTTATGGAAAAATGTTTATTCAATAAATCTAGTAACGCCTCTCATACAAGGAAGAACCCCCCCTCAGGCCTTAAGGGCAGTTGTATTTCAAATGTAGTACCCGGACGGAGAAAATCCAAGAAGCGTATTATAGTTACATCGTTAGGGTAACTTGCCCTAAAGTGGACACACTCCCATCAGTTTCTGAGACAATTGCCCAGACTTTGTTTAATAATGCTTAAACCTCATCTTTATCAAATTCTCCATTATAGATACCAACTCAAAACCTACGTTTGTCTATATATGGGTTGTTTAAATTGTATGTAATTATATTCCCAGTATTACTTTATCAAATCTCTAGTGTCGTGTCTTTGGCTATACCGGATTAAGTGATATGACCTGCTAATCTATAAAATAATTTCTCCATAATTACTATTACCTGATTGAGCTAATCATGTAAATGTAATAAACTAGAGAATCGGGCACCACAAAATAATATTTATAGAGCTGTTATCTTCCGAATAAACTCTTAAAGACCTAGTAATATTTTACATCCATAGCAGTCCATATCAATCGTCACCTCAATTCAGTCTCATAATCTGAAAGTTGTAAATTCTTGGTTATCTGCAAGAACCCTGGCTAACAAGTTGAATCAGCAATGCAAAATTGTGTTTAATTATTTATCTACTAAATACCTAACTAATCACACAGAATTCACATACAATTAATCATGACTAGATTACAAATTGTCATAAAGGAAAAAGTCCCTAGCGGACGCAACAGATATGACAGCTGGTTACACAAAGACTAGGGGATTGGGTTTGAGTGAAAGAGCGGGAAGACTGAGGAACAAAGGGAGAAGCAATGTCTATCGGGCCGTAGGCAGCTACTCTATCGTAAATACAGTATCTTATGCATTATAAATTACCGCCCAGTTGGAAAAGGAAAATGCAATACATTTTTACTCTGAGCTGCGCTTTGATGGGTTGGTTGTAGATGGATGGCCGTGTTGCCCAACAGAGTCCTTTGAAGAGTGTCTCTGGTGGTGAACGGGAAACGTTGTAGTGTCGTCGTTGGGTGGTAGACGGGATACTCGCTGTTCTTTCCTAGCCCACGTTTTTAGCTGCTGTTGCTAACTCAACGGCTAGCAGGTATCACTTCTGTAGTTAAGAGCTAAAAGTTCATACCATTTGCAACCAAAGCTCATGATGAGTTTGGCTTCATTCGGTAGTTATCTGAACCATTCTGACATCAGATCGTCGTCCTAATGTACCCGGAACAGGACGTTCTGTGTCGTCAAGGCTTTAAATAGGAAGGGAGAAGAGGGCGTTTTTGAAAAGTTTTATAGCCCATTTCCCTTTAGAGGTTTTATTTTTATTTTCCACCATAATTTGCAAATAAATTCATAAAAAAAACCTACAATGTGATTTTCTGGATTTTTTCCCCTCATTTTGTCTGTCGTAGTTGAAGTGTACCTATGATGAAAATTACAGGCCTCTCATCTTTTTAAGTGGGAGAACTTGCACAATTGGAGGCTGACTAAATAAATTTTTTTACCCCACTGTAATTGATCCAATCCACATTCTCATTGAGAGTGGACCACCAAAAAATGCTTGACTCTAATCCTGCCAGGATCTAATTTATAGCTTTTGATCTCATCTGCCACCCGTGGAACCACAATAATATTAATACAAACCCTATCATCAAAAGACCCAGACGGAGTACTTATTTTCTCCCGTTTAGTCAACATCATGTCATAGTGTTGAATGAGTGTGAAAGGCATTCTCAAATGTACCAGTACACATACCCCTGTCCAATTTGCCAGTAATACTCGGCCATAACGTCATTCCCCCACACAACCAACAGATGTGAACCCTCCTTATCTTACTGAAATCCCCAGATCTCAACCAGCCTGCCAAATCACTCATTGGTCGCATCAGAAGTAACATTATCTGTCATATTGCAAGTACTGATTTTCCCCCACATATTTCCCAGAAGTACTATACTGAATCAAACAGTAAACCGTCTCCCTTTGCCTCTGTGAAAGGAGGAAGCTCAGAGTTCAGAGGAACATGTGGATATAAATAGTGCAAATCCATACAACTTATTATCAGGCATTCCTGCTTCCATGAATAGCTTTACCATACAGGCCGTTCCCTTAGGTGAATAATTCCATTTAATGGAAAAGGGATGGTTGTCAACTGAGGTTTGCTGTGGCACAAACATACCATTTTTCTTTAGCTATTGATCTGGCCGTATATTGAATTCACTCGAACCAGAGGTTTAGAATCCTCATAACCAGTTTCCCTTTCCTTAAGATATTTCATCTGAACTATCCACCCCGGCTCTTGGCTCTGGACAACTCCACAGTCAGTATCTGCTTGTCAGGGACTCTGCTTGTATTCGGCTGACTATAGAGCAATCAGCTGCTTTAACTTTTTCTACCTGGAATGCACTAGGTTATCAACTGAAACCCTTACTTTCACTACACTCCATCTTCTTCCATGCTGGGTATGTAGATCTATGTAGCCCTCTCACATGATGTGAGCTATAACCTGTTTCCATGAACTACACAGACTTGCATAGATGTCTTCCATTATAGCTACTCTTAGTCTTGAACTGCCAAGGAGTCAGAGGCCCCACTTGGTCTACATAGAACTCCACTGAGACATCCTTCCCAATCCCACTCTCACTTCCTGTTTATCCAGATCAAGTGATCTCTTATGCTTGGTTAATATTAAATCCTCATTGTTTAACAATGTCAATATTACCCCCTTCTCGGTGTTCATGGTGTATCAGGAATATGGTCAGGAATTAGGTCCCCCAACCATACAGCTCAGGATGGACAGCTCACCTATAAAGCCCCACCCTCTTCCAGAAAACACATCATTAGCAAGAGTCAGACACTTTCACTTCTATGAACAAGAACAGGGAGGAAATGACAGAGAGGGAATCTTCATTCGAGAGATGACCCCCAGAATTCTGTTAAGCAGAAAAATCTGAATGAGGACATGGGGCACCTTTACACATTGGCATGTGTGACAATGACTATCCCTGTGTCCACGGCTTCTGTAGAGCGGTCATTCTCGGCCTTAAAGCAAATCAAAACGTATTCCTGAAATGCTACTGGACAGACTCTGCTTTCAGCATTAGCCTCCATGTCGATAGAAAATGACTTATTGGTGGAACTAAAACGCACAGACTGTACAACAGAGTCATTGAAGTCTTCTTGAGGAAAGAAAGGAGGATGGATTTTGTGTTCAAATAATCAGTCTTTGGTGAGTAGGCATACAATGCATTTTATTTCATTAATATTAAATAGCCTATATATTAACAAAATAAAATGGCAAATAGCCTATGTTGCAAATTATTTGTTTTCTTTCTTTTATTTTCAGTGAATAGTTGTGTTTTTATGATCACGGTGAAACTGCTTTGGGTGCGACGTAACGCCTGGTTATACTGCGTTTCTGTCTAAATGTATAGTGTCCAGAGCCATGGCATCATAATGATGGTAATAAGAGGTGGATTAATTCGGATGGGACTGTGTAGGACCTCACTAAAGGCCCAGGTCCCAGGCCCACGGCACGCCACTGTATCCATATCATGCTGCAATCAATTGAACAGGGCAAACGATAAGGTAGAAGATAAAAATACTCCTACTACAATGTTAACACATTCTACATTGTGACATTATTTCATTGATATCATGAAACAACTTCTTCATATGTATTTTCTGATGTTTGATCTTTTATCAGAGTATCTCTTGTCACATTGATCACAGCTATGAGGTTTCTCTCCTGTGTGTTCTTTGGTGTGAAGTCATCTGGCTAGATGTTGGAAAACTATTCCCACATTGATCACAGATATAAGGCTTCTCTCCTGTGTGTTCTCTGGTGTATTTTAAGTTCTGATGAAGATTAGCAACCTTTCCCAGTCAGAGCAGCAATGAGATTTCTTCCCTGTGGGTCTCTGCTGGTGTTTCTGGAGGTGTTTTGATGTGGAGAGACTCTTCTCTGCCTCGTCAGTATCATGAGGTTGTAGAGGCCCCCCAGAGGATCCACGATAGTCACGTCTCTCCCCTGTGGTTTAAGGCCCACAACAGCAAAAATACACTGTAAAAAGGTGATGCCAACAGCGTAGCCATTATGTTGTACGAACAATGTCTGTAATGAATGTTAATTATTTGACATTTGTCTTAAGACAGTCAAGTGAACAACAAGTCATATTTTGTCTTGTTTTCCCATTAGTAGTAACATCGACGATTTTATGCAAGAAATACGATTTTAAAGTTCTTGAAATCCTAAGCAGTGTGCCAGACAACTTTTGGTCTCCAATATAGGCACCTTTCTGTAGGTCTATGTTGTTAGGTGAAGTTATGGGTCCTACAGTAGGTCTATGGTTTAACTAGCGGTTTCCGCATTAGCATGGAGGAGTTTCTGCAACCAAATTGCGTTTTAGCGAACAGAGGGCAGAGAGTGATGCAGAGAGCGATGCACCTATTTGGGGATGTCTGATAGTATTTACGCACCACCCCTAATGATTTGTGGAGCTTCTCAAAGTAATGTTGTTTTTCTCACCTCAAACAGCAAGTAAACAAAGTCTTACAAATACTTTGAGGAACTATTTATTAGAGTAAAATATTTCCAGCTCTCACTCTTGATAACCACTCGACATGAAAGGGAAAAATGTAATGCTCTGATCCAGTGGAAATGTCATACAATACCTGACTACTTCTGATCCCTTTCACAAATAGCCTACAGATGTGTCTGTCCCAAACTCACTGGTGCGGGAAACTGAGAGCCCAGAATATTTTATGCAATGTTGCTATCCCGTTTCGGACAGACCTAGGTGATAGAACTTTAAACAGTGTATCAACTATGTAGACAGGCCATGCGCAGCCAATGTGATGCATTTTTATCTGGATATTTTCTAGAGGTTTTTATTTGTTGGCTTTATGTAGGCTATTTTTACATAGTTGGCAATGGCAATAAACATTATTTAGATTTATATAATTTTTATTTCTATAGAATTTAGATTAATCACAGACAATGATTTTGGGATACGATTATAAATTAAATTAAACTGTTCCAGTAAAATGTAAATATGAAAATCATAACTGGCACCAGATCAGTAGAAATGGTTAGATAAATTTGCACTACAAATGGAAAACGTTGCCGACTGCTGTTGTAGCCTATTACTGGAAACTTCAGGAGCATAACGTCAGAATTTACGAAGGCCAGCAGCAGCGGGAGGAGGAAGAGTTTTTCCCTTATGGTTAGGCTATCTTGATCTCTGGTTCCCTCGAGTCATTTGTGTGTCTCAATTATTTATTAAAACACGTGATTCCTAGGTTGACGATGTAAAGAATATTTGCCTCTCTGTGGTGTGTAATGAGGAGCAACCAGACTCTGCACGCATTTATGAAATTGGTTATTCCAGTTACTAATAAGCATTACCAATTAATAAACCAGGGAGGAATTACTGACCGAGTAGAAGCATGGTGGAGACATCCAAGAGAGGAAAATCAGGAAGGGAAATGACAGCAAGTAGTGCAGACGAAAGGGCTAACAAGTTGGTGAAACAGATGTGTTGGAATGAAAACAATATAGGTGCTACTTTGAGAACACAAACTCACATCTTTCACAGCACAGAGCGAGGGAGTCCGGGGGATGACTGGAGGAGCAATGGAGGAAGAATTGAGGGATTATCTTGGTGTGAGTACAGTTGGTGAGACAGTGCACGATGGTGAAGAACAGTGGAGTGAAAAGGGCTAAAGTTGGTAATGAACAGCAGTTTAGGGTCGGAGTGGGAATCATCAGCAAGGATGTTTTTGTGGGTGACCTGTTAATGGTCTCAAAGATGGTGAAGGAAGAATTGGGTAAAGTGGAATCGGTTCGAGTGGTATGATGCCGATTGTGTGTCAACAGCGCAAAAGGAGAAAGCTTTGTTTGGTTTAGGTTAAACATTTCAGGTAGATGCGCGTGGATTAAGATGACTGATAGACAGAAGGTTTTACTGTGGTTTGCTGAAGTGGTTCTCCCATCTTATGTAAACCCTGGGTAGGATGGGAATCACGTTCCCGAGTTCCCGGGGTGCCCTGTACGGATGAAGGAGGTCGTAGTAGCTAGGATGATCAGGCCCATCCAGCAGGTGTCCTATGTGGAGGCAGTGAAAATAGCTGAAGGAGTAGAGAGGAGAAGGTAGTTCATGTCCCACAGTCTGCAGTGAAGCCATGCAGGAGAAGGATCCCAACAGACAAATAGTGAAAGAGGTGGACTTTGTTGTGTTTATAGAGCAAGTGATAAATTGCATTAATAAATTAGTAACCTTCGTCCAAAACTAGCCGTTTACAAAATTGCGATTGCATTGCCCTCAATGCCGCAGTGATAACTTGCATTAATAATAAACTAATAAAATATCTAAGAAGCTAGACATCATTGTGAAGGCGGCAAACAGATTTCTGGATCTCCAGGACTTCAGACAAAATGATACAGCGAGTACTGTATGAAGAAGTCCCCCCCCCTCCTTATTTTTTACAAACCCGTACAGTAGGTGGCAGCAATACACCTGATGAGTGTCGTCTGACTATAAACCTCAGAAGAAGATATGGTAGGAACCAAAGTGTTGGTCATTGTTTCCAGTTGACCCTAATTAGATGTTACATTACATGTTATCTTACTTCATGTAGCCTGCTAGCTAACCAACATCTTCATACTTCGCTTACTCCTCTCTGATAAGATACCGCTGCACAAACATGCTTATCTAGGCCTACACCAGCACCAGTTAGTATTAGCTAGCTACATTTGCTCTGACTCTTAATACATTTAGCAGCTAACTAGCGATTAGCAGCTAACATTATTTGAGCATTATTTGAGCAACGCCTTGCTAAGAAAATACAATATTTCACCTTTAATGTAATGGCATGAAAAGAATTGCCAGAATATTATACAATGACTCAACAGCTCTAACAATTTGACCCCCACAGGAAATCTACACTGGCAGTTATAGAAAGACCCATTTACTATATAACCATATATAACCAGTATGACATCCGGGAACTTTTGGCATACTAACTATATCATACCAATAAGCATACTATATACTCAACATCACAAATAGTACAGTTAGTATGAGTATTCTAACACAGCTAATGACATAACAGCTCTATCAATTTGACCCCTACAGGAAATCTACACTGGCAGTTATAGAAAGACCCATTTACTATATAACCATTGATTCTTGAAGAATATAACTTATAAATGCCTCAAATGTTTCAACTGTATTACTCCATCAGAAACCAAAACATAAGCTCGTATAACACCACTGTTTGTAAACAAATACTATATGGCTGAGGAGTAGGGTCAATCCAAGAGTTCTGACCTCACAATAAAGTAAAGCACCCAAGCTAACTGGCTAACGTTGGATAGCTTGCTAGACACAAATCAGAGAAAACCTCTCTTACCATTTTACTTGTCCTAGCAGAGCTGGTTAGGCTGTTTTCATGTTATCCAGCGCGTTGGTGACTGACTGTGCTGCAGGCAACAATCTGGACATATTCAATGGGTGTTGAGCGTTAAATTCATCAGTTATTCTGCGCTTTAATCAAGTCAATAAACATTGGGTAGTTAGTTAGAATATAGTTACTATACTGGCAAGTTTGATGTATAAGTAGCCAACTAACGTTAGGTAGCTAGTTAACATACCGATACATACTGCTGTAAAGATATGCTATGCGTTTTGTAAGGATAGTGTGGCTAACATAACGTGTAACGCAAATTATTTGAAAAGTCATTACTTTACTAAATTTCTCAACATTTGTCATAATTATTTAAAGCAGTTCATTTGTATCTGTTCTCGTTGGACTTTGCCTGAATATTTTCCTCCATTTTCTTCAAATCTGAAAACGATGTGAAGTCACGCCCATTTTCTGAAGAATTGCATCATGGGCCCTAAAGTACTGCGTGTATATGTCATATTTTGGTGAATTTAGTACGACATCCGGGAACTTTTGGCTTACTAACTATATCATACTATGACCAATAAGCAGACTATATACTCTATTAACATCACGAATAGTGCAGTTAGTATGAGTATTCTAACACAGCTCAGGCCTCTGGGCAGACATTTTGTTTGTTTAAAAACTAGGTGGCCCCTTTAAAAAAGCCACACAACAATCAATCAATCAACCAACCAATCTGCAGTTCAACCAATTACAAAGCTGTAATTACACCACTATTTTGGTAATAAGATGGATAGGGCTGGAGAAATGTAACTACTCTCAAATTCATAGACAGACCTATGGATGCGAGGACTGACCATCCATGATATCAACATTATAGTTTTAACCATGTTGAGGCTATACAGTGTTGGTTTACATTGTTTCTAAACATTGGAGTAAAAAAAAGCTTATTGTGGGTTCTGATGGGGTACAACAGTTGAACTAAGCTCATGAGGCATGTGTTATATTCTATAAGAATCCATGCCTATAAATAAATAATCCAAAAATATGGATGTAGCAATTGCAAATTTCCCCTTTAACACCACGCATCAGTTCAACAACCCAGAGTTTGCGCTTCTGTTTTTAAGACAGTACTTACAAGTGTTAATCAGGGCCCGTTCATCGTTAGAACCATCGGACGCCTTAAGATGCGTTTGGGAAACCGGGCCTAGATATCCTCCCCTTCTTCATTGTTCGATGAGACAGTCACCTCCCGCTCCTCTTCTTTCACCAAAACGTTGTCGTCCTCCTCCTCTTTCACTCTGAACGAGTCTTCCTCTTCTTTAACTGAGACGTCTTTCTCTTCTTCTTTCACAGTAACAGCCTCAACCTCTTCTTGTTTTAGTATTGTAACAGACTCCTCTGCCTCCTCTTTCACGAGACCTCCTCCATCCAGCAGACCTTCTCCTCTTCTTCAGCAGGAACGGGCTTAAGTTTGAGACTGGAGCTATGAGGCATGTACTGAAGTCGCTAAGTATAATTCAAAGCAGTGTGACTTTATCAGCAGCACGTGATCAATGACGTCTGAAGAATCATTTCGTCGAACACCTGATTGGTTTGGTATTGGGCTCGTTCGACATTGCAGCCGACAGTGCAGGTGGCTGCTGACTGCTGACTGACAAATTTACAAATCACCTTGCATCATAAATAACTACTCATTATTATTTATAAATCAGTCAGCCAGTCACCGTTTACCCACAACGCAGCATGGATTTGATGCTCTCGATCACCTGATTGGTTTGGTGATTCATTTGGGCTCGTTCGACATTGCAGCCGACAGTGCAGGTGGCTGCTGACTGTTCTAAATAAAGCTCAAAGCCTTGAGTAATTAATCTATTTTTGACAAGAAAGAGCCAATGCTTCAGGAAGCTTTGTTTCCCCATCACTACTTTTCAGCATGTTTTCTGTGAATTAGACTATGGGAGTTTTGTCACTTTTTCCACCTTGGCTTACTGTTAGTTGGGTTCTAACTGGTCTCCGGTAGTTGGTCTCGCTGACCATAACCGTGCTGGTTAGGCTAGCTAGTTGGCTAAATAGCTAATGTTAGCTGGCTGGCTAAGATAACTGCATATAGCTAATATTATTAGATTTTTGGTTAGATGGCGTTATGTATTTCCAAATCTGTCCATATTGCTTCACACCATCATAGGGACATTTAAAGTTATTTTTATTATTTTAAGTTATTTATATTTCTGTTATTTATATTTCTGTTGTAGTTTACATCATAGGTAATAGGCTGGTCCACCATATTACTTCACACCATCATAGGTAATAGACTGGTCCTCCATATTACTTCACACCATCATAGGTAATAGGCTGGTCCTCCATATTACTTCACACCATCATAGGTAATAGGCTGGTCCTCCATATTACTTCACACCATAATAGGTAATAGACTGGTCCTCCATATTACTTCACACCATCATAGGTAATAGGCTGGTCCTCCATATTACTTCACATTTTATTTCTCTCACTTTACATTTTTAGATAATAACGCATTTGACCTTTCCACTGCGTTAACAATGGAGGATTGGTTGATTTCCAGTTTTTAAGTATAGTATTTAAGATGATTGACGAGAAAAGTATTGTCCAACCATCGGGTAACTTGTTTCATGCACATCAAAGGTGAGGGTGAATTTCAGATGTTCACTGCTTGTATTGATGAAGGAATGGAATTGATGAAGTTCCTCTGCTGTCCCCTGGAATAGAAGGAACACGTAAAAATGAAGTCTTTTTCAGAGCCTGACAGGATGCTAGAATGGATTGTTAGGGCTGACAATCACATTCTTCTCAAACAACCCAACATTTCGATTGGCAAAGTTAGATGCTATTTTTTAAACTACAATGACCATAATGACCTGCGAACCTACTTGTCTGTTTCTTTTACACCCGCTAAGAAGAATTGTCGATGGTCATTGCTATCTGGGATCCTTTGACATCCCTACCCTAATCCCTAACCTTAACCCCTTCCTTAACCATTTTAAATGTCAACTTCAATGGGCTAGGGAAGTCCCAAGGATGTATCTCTACCTGAAAATACATTATCTAAGTGATTGATAGTTGGTATTCAGCAGTCATAAAGCCTTATTTACTTTAATTAACTCTAAAATAGTGATTTTGTCAGACAGCAGCTCTACACTTTATTGACTGACTGATCCATTCATCCTTCCATCCCTCCTCAGCCTTCCTCTCCTCTGAAGACCCAGTGAGGGTGGAGCTCAGTCAGAGAGCTGTCGAGGGACTGGTTATGAAGAACACTTTTACAGCCAGAGAGGTCACACATGGTTTAGATACCATGCACTATATTGACATAGTGGCAGATATACTGAATTGATACTGTTTTTCATACTAAGATGGACCATGCACTATATTGACAAGGTAGAAGATAGCATGACAAACAATATAAATTCAGTCTAAGATGGACCAAGATATGCCTTTGCACATATTTGTTCATTGGTTTAGCAAGAGTCTGTTGATTGGTTGGTTACTGGGTTCATTTGTTTTGCAATATGATCAGATCAAGCTTTATTTATATAGTACATTTCAGACATGGATGCAACACAACGACTTCACAGGAAAAAAACTATATTTAGTTTTATATTTAGTACACATCAAACAGAAACTTAACTGAAAGAATGAGCATTTTAAGGAAATGTCATTGATTAAAATATTAACAATTGGATCCAATACAAATTATAAACTTGTTTTACTCCATTGTTTGTTGTTACGTTCTTCATCAAGAAAATCAAAAAACTAAAGTCAAACTAAATGTGACATGAATTGTAAAAATATTAAAAGCAAATGGAATGAAATAATAAAACGTATCTTTGTCAGGCTGAATGTTTGAAATATGAGGTGATTCTAGTCATGCTTCTTCAGTATTGGACATTTAGCACTTGAATGTTGTCAATAAATACTGGAGTGATGTAGGCTTGTTAATAAAATTGATTATAGACCAATTCATTATACTGCGTCCAGGTGTTTAGGCTGCAACTATGTTGAAATTCATTTATCAAGTCATTGAAAAAAGACCAGAAAATATTTTAATTTAGTTTTTATAAACAAAACACGACAACATCATACAAACAACATCACACCTGCTCTTTTTTTGTTAGTCACTTTCTGTTAATTTACATAAATAGTAATAGATGTAAACAGATAGCTACATTTTGAAGTGTTGCATTTTGATTCAAGAGGGTCACCAACGTGGTAAGTGTAACACAACTCTTTTTTTGTTAGTACATTTTTGTTAAATCACATAAATAATACTCTTTCAATTCAGAGCCTGGATTTTTCCCCTGAGGCTAAAATCCATATCATGCTGCAATCAACTTATCAAATTGAACAGGGGGCAAACGTTGAGGGTGCTACATTGTGACATCATTAAAATACTCTTACTACAATGTTAAAACATTCTACATTGTGACAATATTTCATTGATATCTGAAACAACTCCTTCATGTATGTATTTTCTGATGTTTGATTAGATATATTTTATCAGAGTATCTCTTGTCACATTGATCATAGCCATAAGGTTTATCTCATATGTGAGTCCACTGGTGTGATATCAGGCTGTTTGACTGAGTAAAATTCTTCCCACATTGATTACAGCTATGAGATTTCTCTCCTGTGTAATTCTTTGGTGTGATTTCAGGCTGCTTGACTGAGTAAAACTCTTCCCACATTGATTACAGCTATAAGATTTCTCTCCTGTGTGTATTCTCTGGTGTTTCTTCAGATAGACAGATGTAGCAAAACTCTTCCCACATTGAGTACAGCTATATGATTTCTCTCCTGTGTGTGTTATCTGGTGTGATATCAGGCCGCTTGACTGAGTAAAACTCTTCCCACATTGATCACAACCATAAGGTTTCTCTCCAGTGTGTATTCGCTGGTGTGAGTTCAAGTTGCTTGGCTTAGTAAAACTCTTCCCACATTGATCACAGCCAAAAGGTTTCTGTCCAGTGTGAATTCTCTGATGTATTTTAAGGTCTACTGAAGAGGTGAATCTCTTCCCACAGTCAGAGCAGCAGTGAAGATTCTTTCCAGTGTGTATTCTCAGGTGTAGTTTAAGTGAATCTGATTTTAAGTAACTCTTCCCACAGTCAAAACAGTGGTGAGGTTTCTCTCCTATGTGTACTCGCTGGTGTATTCTCTTATGTAGTTTAAGTGAATCTGATCTTGAGTAACTGCTGATCACCACTGATAAATCCATGATTATCGAAAACTTCAATAAGCATTTCTCAACGGCTGGCCATGCCTTCCGCCTGGCTACTTCAACCTCGGCCAACAGCTCCGCCCCCCCCGCAGCTCCTCGCCCAAGCCTCTCCAGGTTCTCCTTTACCCAAATCCAGATAGCAGATGTTCTGAAAGAGCTGCAAAACCTGGACCCGTACAAATCAGCTGGGCTTGACAATCTGGACCCTCTATTTCTGAAACTATCTGCCACCATTGTCGCAACCCCTATTACCAGCCTGTTCAACCTCTCTTTCATCTCGTCTGAGATCCCCAAGGATTGGAAAGCTGCCGCAGTCATCCCCCTCTTCAAAGGGGGAGACACCCTGGACCCAAACTGTTACAGACCTATATCCATCCTGCCCTGCCTATCTAAGGTCTTCGAAAGCCAAGTCAACAAACAGGTCACTGACCATCTCGAATCCCACCGTACCTTCTCCGCTGTGCAATCTGGTTTCCGAGCCGGTCATGGGTGCACCTCAGCCACACTCAAGGTACTAAACGACATCATAACCGCCATCGATAAAAGACAGTACTGTGCAGCCGTCTTCATCGACCTTGCCAAGGCTTTCGACTCTGTCAATCACCATATCCTTATCGGCAGACTCAGTAGCCTCGGTTTTTCGGATGACTGCCTTGCCTGGTTCACCAATTACTTTGCAGACAGAGTTCAGTGTGTCAAATCGGAGGGCATGCTGTCCGGTCCTCTGGCAGTCTCTATGGGGGTGCCACAGGGTTCAATTCTCGGGCCGACTCTTTTCTCTGTGTATATCAATGATGTTGCTCTTGCTGCGGGCGATTCCCTGATCCACCTCTACGCAGACGACACCATTCTATATACTTTCGGCCCGTCTTTGGACACTGTGCTATCTAACCTCCAAACAAGCTTCAATGCCATACAACACTCCTTCCGTGGCCTCCAACTGCTCCTAAACGCTAGTAAAACCAAATGCATGCTTTTCAACCGGTCGCTGCCTGCACCTGCATGCCCGACTAGCATCACCACCCTGGATGGTTCCGACCTAGAATATGTGGACGTCTATAAGTACCTAGGTGTCTGGCTAGACTGCAAACTCTCCTTCCAGACTCATATCAAACATCTCCAATCGAAAATCAAATCAAGAGTCGGCTTTCTATTCCGCAACAAAGCCTCCTTCACTCAAGCCGCCAAGCTTACCCTAGTAAAACTGACTATCCTACCGATCCTCGACTTCGGCGATGTCATCTACAAAATGGCTTCCAACACTCTACTCAGCAAACTGGATGCAGTCTATCACAGTGCCATCCGTTTTGTCACTAAAGCACCTTATACCACCCACCACTGCGACTTGTATGCTCTAGTCGGCTGGCCCTCGCTACATATTCGTCGCCAGACCCACTGGCTCCAGGTCATCTACAAGTCTATGCTAGGTAAAGCTCCGCCTTATCTCAGCTCACTGGTCACGATGGCAACACCCATCCGTAGCACGCGCTCCAGCAGGTGTATCTCACTGATCATCCCTAAAGCCAACACCTCATTTGGCCGCCTTTCGTTCCAGTACTCTGCTGCCTGTGACTGGAACGAATTGCAAAAATCGCTGAAGTTGGAGACTTTCATCTCCCTCACCAACTTCAAACATCAGCTATCTGAGCAGCTAACCGATCGCTGCAGCTGTACATAGTCTATTGGTAAATAGCCCACCCTTTTCACCTACCTCATCCCCATACTGTTTTTATTTATTTACTTTTCTGCTCTTCTGCACACCAATATCTCTACCTGTACATGACCATCTGATCTTTTATCACTCCAGTGTTAATCTGCAAAATTGTAATTATTTGCCTACCTCCTCATGCCTTTTGCACACATTGTATATAGACCCCCCCTTTGTTTTCTACTGTGTTATTGACTTGTTAATTGTTTACTCCATGTGTAACTCTTTGTTGTATGCTCACACTGCTATGCTTTATCTTGGCCAGGTCGCAGTTGCAAATGAGAACTTGTTCTCAACTAGCCTACCTGGTTAAATAAAGGTGAAATAAAAAATAAAATAAATAAATAAACTCTTCCCAGTCAGAGCAGTGGTGAGATTTCTTCCCTGTGGGTCTCTGCATGTGTTTCTTGAGGTGTTCTGATCTGGAGAGACTCTTCTCTGCCTCGTCAGCATCATGATGTCCCGTCTCTCTCCTGTGTGAGCAACAAAGTCAGACAGATGGTTAAAGGCTCAAAACAGCAGAAATCCACTGTTTATTTGCATTAAAAGGTGATGCCCAGAGCGTACCCATGAAGTTGTACAACAATTGACGTCTGTTAAATTATTTGACAAATGTCTTAAGACAGTCACGTGAGCAACAATTTTGTATTGTTTTCACATCAGTAGTAAAATCGATGATTGGAGGCTAGAAACAAGTTATTAAAGTTGCTGAAACTCTAAGCAATGTGCCAGACAACTTTTGGTCTCCAATTTTGGCCCCTTTCTGTGTTTGCCGCACGAGGGATATGCACACGCAATTTGGTTGCAGAAACTCCTCCATGCTAATGAATTATGGATGTAGTATATCTGCTAATGAGAAAACCACTAGTTATGGATGTAGTATACCTGGTTGGAGCAAAAATGGTGAGCGAAGATTTTAGTTTTTCACAATGTAAACTGAATATTACAGCTCACTATCAGAGCAAGATCAGGATGCTACTCAAGGAAACTCATTTTAAGCTCTGTGTCGCTATTTACTAATTGTTACGTAGGTAGAGTGCATTTCAGAGATCCGAATACAAAAAAACTGTACTAACAGGCCAATAACCTAAACCACAAGGCCAAATCTACACTGGAGGAGCTTACCAAGATGACATTGAATGTTCCTGATTGGCCTAGTTACAGTTAGGACTTAAATCGTCTTGAAAGTCTATGGCAAAACTTGAAAATGGCTTTCTAACAATGATCAACAACCAACTTGACAGAACACGAAGCATTTTGAAAAGAATAATGATTATTCACATGAAGAAGTCAGTCAACTTCGCTAAAACATACTATGGAGAAATTCAATCATTCCCCATGCCGACCCAAACGGATACTAAATGAAACAGCCTCTGGCAGACCACCCAGACCTAACTTCGAAAGATTTGTCAATTTATTAATTGTATTTTGTTTGAAACACTCCTGTCAGTGTTGAGTAAGGAAGCACACCTGATTACAAATATAGAAGTAGGACTAGTCTACCTGACAACACATATAGAAGTAGGACTAGTCTACCTGGTTACACATATAGAAGTAGGACTAGTCTACCTGACAACACATACAGAAGTAGGACTAGTCTACCTGATTACACATATAGTAGTAGGACTAGTCTACCTGACAACACATATAGAAGTAGGACTAGTCTACTTGGCCTGAACGCAAATGTAGGCCTATAAATGTGCCCATTTCAGGATGTCTGATAGTTTTTCTGATTGTCTTAACGCACCACCACTAATGAGTTGTGGAGTTTCTCAAAGCAAATTTCTCTTCACCTCTAACAGCATGTAAACAAAGTCTAATCAAAATCAATTGCAAATGAGAATAGTTCCTTAAAGTATTTGAAAAACATTTCCAGCTCTCGCCCTTTCGATAACCACTCGGCAGGAAAGGGAAAAATGTAATGCTCTGATCCAGTGGAAATGTCATAAAATACCTGATTACTTCTTATCCGTTGCACAAATAGCCGACAGCTGTGTCTGTCCAGAACTCACTGGCGCGGAAAACTGAGAGCCTAGAATATTTTAGACAATGTTTCAAGGTTGTTGTAGACAGGCCATGTGCAGCCAAAGTGATTTCTAGGATATTTATTTTTTCAGAATATTTTCTACCTGCAGAATGCAATGTTTTCATTTGTTGGCTTTATGTAGGCTATTTTTTTTTATACATAGTTGGCAATAAAGGTGACTTTTAGATTTGTATAATTTTCATTTAGATAGAATGTAGATTAATCACAGTCAATATTTTTGAGATACTATTATAAACTATATGAAAATCATAACTGTCACACAGATCAGTATAAATGGTCAGAAAAATTTGCGCTCCAAATGTAGGTTGCTGACTGCTTGTGTAGCCTATTACCATCAACGTCAGAATTTACGAAGGCCAGCAGGAGGAGGTGGTTCAGGAAGAGTTTCTTCTCTTCTGGTTGGGCTGTATTGATGTAATAGCATGCAAATAAATTGGCTGAATATTATACAATGACTTATCAACAGCTCTAACAATTTGACCCCCACAGGAAATCTGCACTTCTCATTCAAGAATATACTATATAGCCTAGAAACCTGGTTAAACTATCATTATGACCTCATGGATGAATTCTAGAATATTACTGTATAGCCTAGAAACCTGGTTAAACTATCATTATGACACCATGGATGAATTCTAGAATATACTATATAGCCTAGAAACCTGGTTAAACTATCATTATGACATCATGGATGGCCAGTCCTTGTATTCATAGTGTAGTGAATTCTGGGGGTAGCCCTGAGCTGAACTCAAACCTGGGTCCACTGACTGTCAAGCCAACACCTTATAACTGTTACTCCAATATGTCTGAACTTCTTGACGAGGTCCCTAGGTCTTGTGTTAAGGTTGATACAATAGCTTTCTCTATGAATTTGAGAGTGGTTACATTTATCCAGCCCCCATCCCTCAGCTGTTTACCAAACCAAGTCTCTGGGCAGCCATTTTGTTTCTGTTTAAATCCTAGGTTTTCCCTTTAAAAAAGCCACACATCAATCAATCAATCTGCAGAAACAATAACAAAGCTGTAATTCCACCACTGTTTTGGTTATAAGATGATGGATGGGGCTGGAGAAATGTAACTGGGCTCAAATTCATAGACAGACCTATGGATACAAGGACCGACCATCCATGATATCAGCATTATAGATTTAACCATGTTGAGGCTATACAGTGTTGGTTTACATTGTTTCACCCTGTTTTTAGGATATAGGATACAGTGTTTGTTTTTGTCAACATTGCTATTGGACCAGGTCTCTCTTGGAAAATAAATGTTATCTCAATGAGAATAAAACTGTATAAATAAAGGTAAATTTAAAAAAACATGTTGAGGCGATACAATTTATAGACAGACCTATGGATGCAAGGACTGACCATCCATGATATCAACATGATAGTTTTAACCATATTGAGGCTATACAGTGTTGATTTACATTTCGCCTTTAACACCAAACATCAGTTCAACAACTGCAGAGTTTGTGCCTCTGTTTTTAAGACAGTACTTACTAGTGTTAATTAGGGCCCGTTCATCATTAGAACCATTGGATGCCTTAAGATGCGTTTGGGAAACCGAGTCCAGATATCCAGTTTCCTCCTCTTCCCTTTTCACTCTAAAAACGGCATCCTTCTCTTTCTCTGCTTTTACTGTAACATCCTACTCCTCTTTCACTCTGAACGCGTCTTCCTCTTCTTTCTCTGTAACAGCCTCACCCGCTACTTGTTTTTGTATTGTAACAGCCTCCTCTTACGCCAGAGCTTCTTTCTCCGTCCAGCAGATCTCCTCTTCTTTATCAGGAGGAGAGTAGTTTAGTAAACTCATGGTCGGGGATGTTAGCTAGTTAGCATTAGCGACTAGCCTAGTTCTAAGCTAACTTAGCAAACCAGCTAGCTGACAAACAACGTTCATATATAATTAAATGGATCAACAAGTAACATACGACAGAATTGTGTTTAATACACAAAAAACGGTGTAAAGAGCGTGAATGTTGTGGCTGTGTTTGCTAGAAAGCTACCGAGGTGTCTGACTAGCTGTTGTTGTTGAAGGAGCGTCCCGTCCACTAGATTATACGTCACACTGGCAGCGTCGCCGGAACCTAAAAGATGCACATCGCCATCTGCTGACTGGAGTGGGCAACGCAGCTGAGGAACCAAACGTTTATTTTTCATTTATTTCATAAAAGTTTAATATTATATTAAGTCGTTCAAAGAGACGCATGTCTTGATTGATTCATTTGTAATGAGTGATAATTTAAAACAAACCTTACACCCACTACATATTTGCATTGAACCATACTTCTGACATGGATCATTTTGACCCCAGAGGCATATCTTTTATCATAGCCAAAATGTGGTTTATTCAATTCTTCCAAATTTTCATGACTTTGTCAATCAACTGGTTATTAATAAATCTCACATGGCTTTGTGTTTCTGTATCAAAATGTACTTTTAACAAATTCAAATCCTTTGGAGTCATTTTGACCACAGGCAAAAGCACCTTTGATAAATAGGAAGTTTATTACAAATCAAAATCAAATCACATTTTATTGGTCACATACACGTGTTAGCAGATGTTTTTGAGGGTGTAACGAAATGCTTGTTTCCAGCTCCGAAAGTGCAGTAATATCTAACAATTTCACAACATATACCCAATACACACAAATTTAAGTATTTGAATCTAGGTTTCTCTTTAGACATGATCCATCCCACCAGAGGGTGGATGTACCCCTGTTTCAGGGGTTTTGACCAGATAGACACCTGCAGAGACACAGTATAGTGCCTCCCTTGTACTCTCCTAAAATTTGATTTTTCTATACCACGTATCACGTGACAGTGTACAAACCTCAGCCAGCGGTGGAAACCTCAGCCAGCGGTATACAGTGCATTCGGAAAGTATTCAGACCCCTTCACCATCAGTGGAGCTCTGGAGCGCTGTCAGAGTGAACATCGGGTTGCTGACCAAGGCCCTTCTCTCCCGATTGCTCAGTTTGGCCGGGTGGCCAGCTCTAGGAAGAGTCTTTGTGGTTCCAAACTTCTTCCATTTAAGAATGATGGCGACCACTGTGTTCTTGGGGACCTCCAATGCTACAGACATTTTTGGTAACATTCCCCAGATCTGTGCCTCAACACAATCCTGTCTCTGAGCTCTATGGACAATTTCTTTGACCTCATTGCTTGGTATTTGCTCTGACATGCATTGTTAACTGTGGGACCTTAAATAGACAGGTATAATCATAAACAATACGATTTCAAAACACAAATTATCAGGCAAAAATAAGTCTGAACACAGCACCTTTATTCTCTCATGTGATATCAGGTTCTCTGACTGGAAAAATGTCCTTCCACACAGAGAGAAAGAGCAGTGGTAGGGCTTTTTTAGTGTGTCTTCTCATGCTCCTTCAGGCTCCCTAACCAGGTAAAACTCTTTTCACACTGGGAACATTGGAAAGGCTTTTCTCCTGTGTGTAATCTCTCATGCCTTGTCAGGCTAGCTAACATGGTAAAACTCTTTCCACACTGGGAGCATTGGAAAGGCTTTTGTCCTGTGTGTATTCTCTCATGAGCTTTTAGGTACCCTATCTGAGTAAAACTCTTTTCACACTGGGAACATTGATAAAGATTTTCTTCTGTGTGTATTCTCTCATGAACTTTTAGGTACCCTATCTGAGTACAATTCTTTCCACAATGGGAACATTGGAAAGGCTTTTCTCCTGTGTGTATTCTCTCATGCCTTTTCAGGTTAGTTAACACGGCAAAACTCTTTCCACACTGGGAGCATTGGTAAGGCTTTTCTCCGTTGTGTAGTCTCGCATGCTTTTTTAGATTTCGTATCCGGGTACAACTCTTTCCACAATGGGAACATTGGAAAGGCTTTTCTCCTTTGTGTATTCTCTCATGCTCTTTTACTTGCCCTTTCTTAGTAAAACTCTTTCCACACTGGGAACATTGGAAAGGCTTTTCTCCTGTGTGTGTCCTCTCATGAGCTTTTAGGTGCCCTAACTGAATAAAACTAATTCCACATTGGGAACAGTGATAAGGCTTTTCTCCTGTGTGTATTCTCTCATGCCTTTTCAGGTTAGTTAACACGGCAAAACTCTTTCCACACTGGGAACACTGGTAAGGCTTTTCTCCTGTGTGTGTTTTCTCATGCAGTTTTAGGTTTCCTGACCAGCAAAAACTCTTTTCACAGTGGGAGCAGTGGTGTTGTCTCACTGGTTTGGGCATCTCTGGGTCTGGTTCCGCTGAAGGACTCTTCCCGCTGTCAGAGTGAGAGTCTGGTCTCTCTCCTGCCAAAGACAGAGTATCTCGTTAAACAGAGACCTGAATGAAACCTCCACATGATAAAACTGGTCTTCCTATGAGGTTTAATAGAGACTAGATCCCTCAACAGAGTGGCTGGAGTGCTTTGTAGGCTGGGTTAATCCATTTGAATTCAATACATTTTTGACAGCATCCCCCCAAAAAAGATTTCCTTACATGTTTGACTATGGAAGAAGTGGTAAGAAAGTGACTTTATGTAACGGAATGTAAAAACATTTATGAGATATACAGTACCAGTCAAAAGTTTGGACACACCTACTCATTCCAGGGTTGGTTTTTATCTTTACTATTTTTTACATTGTAGAATAATAGTGAAGACATGACAACTATGAAAACACATATGGAATCATATAGTAACCAAAAAAAGTGGTAAACAAATCAAAATATATTTTAGATTCTTCAAATTAGCCACCCTTTGCCTTGATGACAGCTTCGCACACTCTTGGCATTCTCTCAACCAGCTTCACCTGGAATGCTTTTCCAACAGTCTTGAAGGAGTTCCCACATATGCTGAGCACTTGTTGGATGCTTTTCCTTCACTCTGCGGCCCAACTCATCCCAAACCATCTCAATTCGGTTGAGGTCAGGTGATTGTGGAGGCTAGGTCATCTGATGCAGCACTCCATCACTATCCTTTTTGGTCAAATAGCCCTGAAGGTGTGTTAGGTCATTGTCCTGTTGAAAAACAAATGATCGTCCCACTAAGCACAAACCAGATGGGATGGCGTATCGCTTCAGAATGCTGTGGTAGCCAGACAGGTGTGTGCCTTTCCAAATCATGTCCAATCAATTTCATTTACCACAGGTGGACCCCAAACAAGTTGTAGAAACATCTCAACAATGATCAATGGAAACAGTATGCACTGGAGCTCAATTTCAAATCTCATAGCAAACGGTCTGAATACTTACATAAATAAGGTATCTGTTTTTCTTATTAATAAATGTGACATGTTTTCTACAAACCTATTTTAGCTTTTTCATTATGAGGTATTGTGTGTACAGTCGTGGCCAAAAGTTGAGTGACACAAATATTAATTTTCACAAAGTCTGCTGCCTCAGTTTGTATGATGGCAATTTGCATATACTCCAGAATGTTATGAAGCGTGATCAGATGAATTTAATTTAATTGCAAAGTCCCTCTTTGCCATGCAAATGAACTGAATCCCACTGCATTTCAGTACTGCCACAAAAGGACCAGCTGACAATCATGTCAGGGATTCTCTCGTTAACACGGGTGTGAGTGTTGACGAGGACAAGGCTGGAGATCACTCTGTCATGCTGATTGAGTTCAAATAACAGACTGGAAGCTTCAAAAGGAGGGTGGTGCTTGGAATCATTATTCTTCCTCTGTCATCCATGGTTAGCTGCAAGGAAACACGTGCCGTCATCATTGCTTTGCACAAAAGGGGCTTCACAGGCAAGGATAAATGGTTGATTTACAGGCAAGGATAAATGGTTGATTTAGGTGCAATCTTACTGGCAGCAAGCCAGTAAGATTGCACCTAAATCAATCATTTATCGGATCATCAAGAACTTCAAGGAGAGCGGTTCAATTGTTGTGAAGAAGGCTTCAGGGCGCCCAAGAAAGTCCAGCAAGCGCCAGGACCATCTCCTAAAGTTGATTCAGCTGCGGGATCGGGGCACCACCAGTACAGAGCTTGCTCAGTAATGGCAGCAGGCAGGTGTGAGTGCATCTGCACGCACAGTGAGGCAAAGACTTTTGGAGGATGGCCTGGTGTCAAGAATGGCAGCAAAGAAGCCACTTCTCTCCAGGAAACACATCAGGGACAGACTGATATTCTGCAAAAAGTACAGGGATTGGACTGCTGAGGACTGCGGTAAAGTCATTTTCTCTGATGAATCCCCTTTCCGATTGTTTGGGGCATCTGTTAAAAAGCTTGTCTGGTGAAGACAAGGTGAGCGCTACTATCAGTCCTGTGTCATGCCAACAGTAAAGCATCCTGAGACCATTCATGTGTGGGGTTGCTTCTCAGCCAAGGGAGTGGGCTCACTCACAATTTTGACTAAAAACACAGCCATGAATAAAGAATGGTACCAACACATCCTCTGAGAGCAACTTCTCCCAACCACCAGGAACAGTTTAGTGACAAACAATGCCTTTTCCAGCATGATGGAGCACCTTGCCGTAAGGCAAAAGTGATAACCAAGTGGCTCGGGGAACAAAACATCGATATTTTGGGTCCATGGCCAGGAAACTCCCCAGACCTTAATCCCAATGAGAACTTGTGGTCAATTCTCAAGAGGCGAGTGGACAAACAAAAATCCACAAATTCTGACAAACTCCAAGCATAGATTATGTAAGAATGGGCTGCAATCAATCAGGATGTGGCCCAGAAGTTAATTGACAGCATGCCAGGGCGGATTGCAGAGGTCTTGAAAAAGAAGGGTCAACACTGCAAATACTGACTGTTTGCATCAACTTCAAGTAATTGTCAATAAAAGCCTTTGACACTTATGAAATGCTTGTAATTATACTTCAGTATTCCATAGTAACATCTGACAAAAATATCTAAAGACACTGAAACAGCAAACTTGTTATATTTATATATCTCAGATAAAGGACAGACACTTCAGACCAAACTCGCTTTAGATGTTTTGGGGGAAACACTGTTGTTCCATGTTGTGAATGTTATGCAATGTGTTACTATGGTTACTGTCGTTCCATGTTGTGAATGTTATCCAATGTGTTACTATGGTTACTGTTGTTCCATTTTGTGAATGTTATCCAATGTGTTACTATGGTTACTGTTGTTCCATGTTGTGAATGTTATCCAATGTGTTACTATGGTTACTGTTGTTCCATGTTGTGAATATTATCCAATGTGTTACTATGGGTTATAGCAGTATGGTATAATAATTTGACATAAATTAACTTATGAATATTTTTGGTTGATACTTCAAGGAGTCTTACAATTCAAAATCAGAAAGCCTACTTATCCTTGGTATAACCTTAAAACAGTACTATACTGGGGAAGCCCTTCATGTTGGAGGGTGTTTCTACAGTACTATACTGGGGAAGCCCTTCATGTTGGAAGGTGTTTCTACAGTACTATACTGGGGAAGCCCTTCATGTTGGAAGGTGTTTCTACAGTACTATACTGGGGAAGCCCTTCATGTTGGAGGGTGTTTCTACAGTACTATGTCATTATGTCATTATGGGGTATTGTGTGTACATTGATGAGGGGAAAAAATAATTTCATCCATTTTAGAATAAGGCTGTAACGTAACAAAATGTTAAAAAAGTGAAGGAGTCTGAATACTTTCCAAATGCACTGTATATATAGGGGCAGTACTTAGTGACATCACTTCCTGAAACAGGAGGTACACATATATAACATAGGTTCAAAATATCAACATTCAATGTATCAAAAATATATGACCAAGCTGGAAGTGGAAACGCCAGCCCAGCCACAATCCTAGAGGTTCATTGATGATCAATCTCCTCCTTCACATCTGACTCCTGATGATCAACCTCTTCCTTCACATCTGACTCCTGATGATCAACCTCCTCCTTCACATCTGACTCCTGATGATTAACCTCCTCCTTCACATCTGACTCCTGATGATCAACCTCCTTCTTCACATCTGACTCCTGATGATCAACCTCCTCCTTCACATCTGACTCCTGATGATCAATCTCCTCCTTCACATCTGACTCCTGATGATCAACCTCCTCCTTCACATCTGACTCCTGACGATCAACCTCCTACTTCACATCTGACTCCTGATGATCAACCTCCTCTTTCACATCTGACTCCTGATGATCAACCTCCTCCTTCACATCTGACTCCTGATGATCAACCTCCTCCTTCACATCTGACTCCTGATGATCAATCTCCTCCTTCACATCTGACTCCTGATGATCAACCTCCTCTTTCACATCTGACTCCTGATGATCAACCTCCTACTTCACATCTGACTCCTGATGATCAACCCCCTACTTCACATCTGACTCCTGATGATCAACCTCCTCCTTCACATCTGACTCCTGATGATCAACCTCCTCCTTCACATCTGACTCCAGTCATCAATCCAGAGCGTCTTCTTTTTTGGGGAATCCCGATGGACGACGTCATCCAATAGGACGTCATCACCACCACCGCCCACAAGTTAATTGTCATTCAGGTTATCAATGGGAAGAGCATTAGCAAGATCTCCTGTCTGGTAACTTGTCTCATTTAATGGATTTACATTGACAGGTGAACATGGAGAAACCCCATTAAAAAACATAGTCAATCTCAAACTGCAGAAACACTGTTGAAATTCCTTATCAAAGTCTGGCCTGTGATGTTGGGACAAATGATAGTCGCTTATTATACAAGAGACCATATTCTACAGCACAACGGCAGAGTCATGTCTTCAGTGTAAAACTAACAATGACTCAACAATCGTTCTGGGAATGTTATGACGTAGTTATGGGCGGAGTTAGAAAGTTGGCTGTCAGAAGTACAATTATACAAGGGTTAGGGTTAGGGTTAGGGTTAGGGGTTAGGGTTTAGGGTTAGGGTTAGGGTTAGTAAAATGTAAATGTAAAATTACTTTTAATCTGTCTGTCTTTATATTTCAAGACATGGCATTTGAGGGTGCAGTGAGATACCCCAGAGTTGGACGATACTTCTCTCATCAATCATCTTAAATATTATACTTAATTAAAACCTGGAAATCAACCAATCCTCTGTTGTTAATTCAATAGAAAGGTAAAATGCTTTATTATCTAAAAGTTGAAAGTGACGGAGAGAAATAAAATGGTGCTGATGCGGGCGCTTGAGATGGGGCGGTGTTCTCGTGGGTCTGGGCAGGTGTGATGTAGTTAATGGAGATGGAGGTGTGTTCTAGTGGGTCTGGGCAGGTGTGATGTAGTTAATGGAGATGGAGGTGTGTTCTAGTGGGTCTGGGCAGGTGTGATGTAGTTCATGTTTGTATGATGTTGTAATTTGGACGTGTATGTTTATAAAATATCAAATGAAATATATGTTTGAAGTCCCAATGCAAAGTTATACCTTATTACATTAAACCAATCTGAATTCAGAAGAATGATAAAGTCAGGTGTGAAGTAATATGGAGGACCAGCCTATTCCCTATGAAGTAAACTACAACAGAAATAACTTCAAATGTATAACTTCATATTAAACCAATCGTTTCCACTCATGACTTGAGTGATCAAAGTAAACCAACGTTTTGGAAATACATAACACCATCTAACCAAATATCAATGAAAGTTAGCTATATGCAGATATCTTAACCAGCCAGCTAACATTAGCTATTTAGTCAACTAGTTATGGTAACAAAAGTTTCTCAATACTTTGTTATATACCCTTTGTTGACAATGACAGAGGTCAAACGTTTTCTGTAAGTCTTCACAAGGTTTTCACACACGGTTGCTGGTATTTTGGCCCGTTCCTCCATGCAGATCTCCTCTAGAGCAGTGATGTTTTGGGGCTGTTGCTGGGCAACACGGACCTTCAACTCCCTTTAAAGATTTTCTATGGGGTTGAGATCTGGAGACTGGCTAGGCCACTCCAGGACCTTGAAATACTTCTTACGAAGCCACTCCTTCGTTGCCTGGGCGGTGTGTTTGGGATCATTGTCGTGCTGAAAGACCCAGCCACGTTTCATCTTCAATGCCCTTGCTGATGGAAGGAGGTTTTCACTCAAAATCTTACGATACATGGCCCCATTCATTCTTTCCTTTACATGGATCAGTCGTCCTGGTCCCTTTGCAGAAAAACAGCCCCAAAGCATGATGTTTCCAACCCCATGCTTCACAGTAGGTATGGTGTTCTTTGGATGCAACTCAGCATTCTTTGTCCTCCAAACACGACGAATTGAGTTTTTACCAAAAAGTTATATTTTGGTTTCATCTGACCATATGACATTCTCCCAATCTTCTTCTGGATCATGCAAATGCTCTCTAGCAAACTTCAGACGTGCCTGGACATGTACTGGCTTAAGCAGGGGGACACGTCTGGCACTGCAGGATTTGAGTCCCTGGCGGCGCAGTGTGTTACTGGTGGTAGGCTTTGTTACTTTGGTCCCAGCTCTCTGCAAGTCATTCACAAGGTCCCCCCGTGTAGTTCTGGGATTTTTGCACACCGTTCTTGTTATCATTTTCACCCCATGGGGTGAGATCTTGCGTGGAGCCCAGATCGGGGGAGATTATCAGTTGTCTTGTATGTCTTCCATTTCCTAATAATTGCTCCCACAGTTTATTTCTTCAAACCAAGCTGCTTACCTATTGCAGATTCAGTCTTCCCAGCCTGGTGCAGGTCTACAATTTTGTTTCTGGTGTCCTTTGACAGCTCTTTGGTCTTGGCCATAGTGGAGTTTGGAGTGTGACTGTTTAAGGTTGTGGACAGGTTGGTGTCTTTTATACTGATAACAAGTTCAAACAGGTGCCATTAATACAGGTAACGAGTGGAGGACAGAGGAGCCTCTTAAAGAAGAAGTTACAGGTCTGTGAGAGCCAGAAATCTTGCTTGTTTGTAGGTGACCAAATACTTATTTTCCACCATAATTTGCAAATAAATTCATAACAAATCCTACAATGTGATTTTCTGGATTTTTTTTCTCATTTTGTCTGTCGTAGTTGAAGTGTACCTATGATGAAAATTACAGGCCTCTCTCATCTTTTTAAGTGGGAGAACTTGCACAATTGGTGGCTGACTAAATACTTCTTTGCCCCACTGTATATCCATAATATCGACAGAAACATGGCAAACCTTTTTTTATAATCAATCCTCAAGGTGTTTTGCGAGAGGAAAAATGACTACCTCTGTCTTTTACGCAAGAATCACTCTGAGCCCTCAGCTGGCCACTTATGCAATGTAGTCGTTTACGCTCATTCTTCAACATAAAGGCGTGAAACTACGTCAAAATGCTGTAGACACCTTAGGGAATACGTAGAAAAAGGAATCTGATTGATATCCCTTTCAGTGGTCAATAGGGGTACATAGGAACACAAAGGTTTCAAAACATAAGTCACTTCCTGATTGGATTTTTCTTAGGCTTTCGCCTGCAATATCAGTTCTGTTATACTCACAGACAATATTTTTACAGTTTTGGAAACTTTAGAGTGTTTTCTATCCTACGCTGTCAATTATATGCATTTTCTAGCATCAGGTCCTGAGAAATATCCCTTTTCATTTGGGAACGTTATTTTTCCAAAAATTAAACTGTCCCCTAGTACCAACAGGTTAAACTTTTACTATAGTGTTCAAAATGCCACCACTTATCACTTTCACCATAATTTAGGTATGTGTAATGTTCAATTTACTTTAGAATTGTCTCTATATTTTAAATCCTTATATTTTACACAGCCAGCTGTCCTTCCTTTTCTGTGAGTTATCTCATCTAATAATATACATAGTTTCTAGAAATAACACCCCTCCGCTACCAAAACCTTCATTTATGAGCCCCCTCATATTCCCAATGTAGTCACAATTCTTCTAACCCATAACACATAAATCACTACTCCTAATTTCCTTCCATAGTTTGATACATATTAAAACATTCTCAAATACATTTTAGTCAATTTATAACAGTCCCTCCTCAGGAACAATATACACAAAAATAAATTGACCAAACAAGAAAATATCTATATATTTTTTTTAAATAATAACTGCATATTTGCATAAATTACCACTATTTGTAATGTAATTAGAATGGTCATTCTATGCCCATGTTATGTTGGTCTCTTTCTTCTTCATCCTTGGATGTTATCGCACAACAGACTATAAACCTTTTATTCAATGAATTATATCAATACAATTTATCATTAAAATTCTAATGACATAATAAAACAAAGGAATTAAAAACCTTTAATCTAATATTCTGTCAATTCTGTCATCCACCCTCTCCCAGGATTAGTTTCCAGAGCTTCCATAGGCATAGTAAATTTAAACAGTTCTATATCATAATTAAAATGTTTTTTATAAATTTTCCAACCCAATTTTAGGATAACAGCCCTTAGTTCTTACTTTAACTCAAATTTTACCTTATCAATTCAATACACATCATCCCTTTAATCATTTACATTTATATAAAAACACTTTTAGTACCAGTAATATCTATTTTCCAAATAGCCCCTTTTGTCCCTGTTTTTCTGTCATGAGTGGCCTGGTAATGAAAGGTCAGTAACCCATTCCCCTTTAGTCTTTCTTCTCCCAGCACATATCATTACAGCATGTCTATTTCAGATATTGTTCACAGGTCATCAGACATAGTTGTCCCTCACTCTTCAGCCGGTTAGGGTGGGTTTGAGCTTCACACACACTTGTTGTGGTGAAAATATCTCTCCCATGCATTAAAGCATTCTGACGTCACCTTCCATGATAACTCCCTTATTCTACTGGTGACCTCTCAGACGAGTTACAGATTATGTAGTTATCAACATAACCCTTGCAGAAACCCACACTCCAATAAACCATTTGGAGTAACTGTCATCCCTTGTTAACATATATTTCCCTTTTATATGCAGAATGAACCAAGCACATTTGTGTATTTACCCAAAGACCATAACCCCAGGGAACTGATAATTTTTCATATGAACCCATGTTAAATCAAAAAATAAACCTATTTGAGTAACTAGTCAATTTAAGATTACAACTCTTCATCATTTTCCCAAGGAAATAATAGAATTACAAAGTAATTGTACACTTTGAATAGAGACTGGTTGTTCTTAATTATTTTATAATTAAATCCCACCTGTTCCAACAATTTCTAGTGAAGTTGATCAGTCTTCACGGGAAATTCTTAGGGTTCAGGGCATTTGACACCATTAAAATGTTTCCACTCCCTTTTCTTTAGAAATAACTTAAATACATTTTCAAAAACATTTCCATCCTTCTGCATACCCAATTTGAAACTGAATTGAAAAAACCCCTTCCAAAATAAATCCACTATCGCATATTCATTCCCGGTATATGGTGTGTACTTACTAGTGAACCATAGGCCAAGAACACACAGGAACTGGCCCCACTCATCCGGAACTCCATTTTTAGCTTCATCCAGATATTTTTATTTTTAAAGCGTCTGACTTTAGCTGCTTTCCCCAGTATCACAGTCTCCAATGACATTTTGACCAGAGAAAATTAAACCCCTTTTTTTCTGGAAAATAAATGTACATTTCGTTAACATTCAAAATGTTACCTTTTAATCAGCAAGACTAAAATAGTATTACATATATATTGATTTGATTCTATAAGCGTCTTAGCAGTTTCAGAAAATGACGGTATTGAATGTCTAACACAATTAAAATCCCCTTACTTTTACTTTTTGGTCATGCGATAAGTTTTAGCCATGCCACAAACGCATAGTTTCTTCCTGGTCGGGGCGGCAGGGTAGCCTAGTGGTTAGAGCGTTGGACTAGTAACCGGAAGGTTGCAAGTTCAAACTCCTGAGCTGACAAGGTACAAATCTGTCATTCTGCCCCTGAACAGGCAGTTAACACACTGTTCCTAGGCCGTCATTGAAAATAAGAATTTGTTCTTAACTGACTTGCCTAGTAAAATAAATAAAAAATCTGTATCTTGCCCTTAGAAATTGAAAACTAATTTTTCCCACACCCGATATTCCCATATCTAAAACAGGGAGCTATCTTCTTACGTTTAAATATTTTCTATAGCTCTGCTAACCACTCGCACGTCTGCAAGGGCGAGCAGAGTCATATCTGTTACCCATCGTAATGTATTTTCTGATGATAGAATGTTGACATCAGAACGCTGGTAAATTGTACTTATTATGATTTTTTGTGAGTGTTCCAATTCCTAATTGCCTCCCTGAATCGTTTATTTTATTTATCCTGTTTACCGGGTAATGTTGTCCTCCATTATCCAGTTTGCTCTTTCATATTCAAGACGAATTTGGTAGAATTCACGTGCGCTTCTTTCAGCAACTCCATGACTTTATTAAATTCAGCTATCTCTGTATGCTGGGGAAAAACAGTATTTTTGTTGCCATGCCACTATTTATTTTTCCTAAACACTCCCATCGTAATACATACCTTTTATTAACTATTTTCCAAGGTAGAGCTATCCACTTTCCCAGATAATAATTCATTAGTCACATCACTTAATTTCTCCTATCAAAGCCTACTCTATAATGTCTGCAACTGTATTACTGAATATTACAGATGACTTAATGTCTTATTCTAGTACAGTACCTCAAATACCACTGTGTTTTTCCATTTCACATATATCATTACTATTCATTTTATTAGTTTGCTTATTCTATTATTTTAACTTTATTCAGTGTATTAAATCCCATTTAAAATATTTTTCCTTCTAATTCAGCTATTTATAATGTCTACACTTTCTTATCTCTTTATTTATCCGCTTGCTATATTCTCTCTTAGCCTATTTTACTTTCCTTATTGCTTAAACCCTAATTCCCTGTCAGTGAGGCAAGCCCCTCCTGTTTCCCCTCTCGTTCTGGCCTCAGTCTCTTTTACACATCTTCCTGTCCTTCAGGCTATTTTTAAACTGCAATCTCTGCTGCTACACAGTGCCTGGTCGCCTGCTGTTTCCTCCTATTTCATTATAGTGATCGTGATAATTTTAATATGTGTTCTTGACTTCTATTGTGGTGTTTTTCAGATATTTTTGTGACTATTTATTCTGGACCGCCTAGATTTATTTTAACCACGTAGTATAGTTTTTGCTTATCTGTATATTCTTTCTTCCTACTTCACACCCATTATATACTATCTGTGCCCTGTTTAATACCTATTTTTAACACCTATTGTATTTTTTACAATGGTCGTTTAACACATTGTCACGTCAATGTTTTATCCTTATTTTTACCTTCTTCTGCCCAATGTTTATCGATTTCGTTCCCTGTGTCTAGCGATAATTAAGAGTGCCTCCCCTTAATTTATTACCCTGCCTGTCACAGAAAGACTCCGCCATCCCTCCTCTGGACATCCTCTGGCACGACACACACACAACCTGTTCTTCTTCCTTCCACCACAGAGAATTCTCATTCATGCGTTTTATTTTCATTCGTTCAGTTTCTTTATTCACATTTGTTCACACACACCCTTCGTTTGACCTAAAACGACCTATAGTTTCTTACCTACTGACTTAATTCACTTCCTCTACATAAGCCGGTAATATCCTATAGGATATCTTATCTTAATTCACTTCCTCTACATAAGCCGGTAATATCCTATAGGATATCTTATCTTAATTCACTTCCTCTACATAAGCCGGTAATATCCTATAGGATATCTTATCTTAATTCACTTCCTCTACATAAGCCGGTAATATCCTATAGGATATCTTATCTTAATTCACTTCCTCTACATAAGCCGGTAATATCCTATAGGATATCTTATCTTAATTCACTTCCTCTACATAAGCCGGTAATATCCTATAGGATATCTTATCTTAATTCACTTCCTCTACATAAGCCGGTAATATCCTATAGGATATCTTATCTTAATTCACTTCCTTGACATAAGTTTTTCCCCTCCTGACTTAATTAAGTTCGTCAACATAAGCCAGAAAAGTTTCTATAATTCCTTATACTCTTAGTATGGTGAGTCTACTGCCTAATCGGGTCAGCCTGTCTTCATACCCTTCTCACGCACTTCATATTGTTCTCCGTTTAGTATTAGAGCAATATTGTAGCGTGACCTACCGATTTACACAGACCCCCGTTTAGCTAGACGGAGCGTTTTATCCGCAGGATTTATTTTGCAGTTGAACTCAGCCAAATCAGGTCAGAGTTCTTCCGCTCCCTATCTATTCACACGAGCAGTCCCTCTCTCTCTTCTAGAGGTGGTAACCGTGAAATCACCACCCAAGCAGACCACTTTCTAATCTTTTCTTTTTAAAGGGCGGTATTCGTGGACTTTCTAACTACTTATTTATGCAGATCTCCATTCTTTTAGAGCTGTATTCATAAGTAACCTGCCCATGCAGTGCTTCTACTAACTTTATTGAAGCGCTATTACAGGATAAAAAAATAAAAAAAACGTATGGATTTGTTTTGACCATATGATCAGTCAGCAGCAGCCCCACACCGGGCCAAGCAGCTCAGCCAGAGAGCGACTAGTCAGCCCCACACAAGTTCCCCAAATGAATGGCCCAATGAGAGGGGCAGTCCGAATCATACACACTCGACACAAGTCGCCCGCTCAGGTTGATTGGGCTGTGTTTATGCACATCCTAAAACAGATCCTGAGACAGTCGAGCCCGGCCAAGCAGAATCAGACGGAACAACTTCCCCAATCAACCCAGACACGTGGGTCCGTTCGAACGGTCCGACCAGAACGAGTGCAAGCCCCCTCCGCTAAACGCCTGACTCCAGCAAGGTTCACAGCCCCTATTCACTTAGTCCCTACACATGCGCACATACACTGACATTTAAAACAACCCCAAATTCACACATGCATGCAATTCATTGAATTCAAAAGTTATTTTACTGGATATTTAGGAAATTTAAAGAGAAACCTACGTGACGCCCCTCTCGCTGAGACAGGATCTCTGAAGCAATCCATTCAAACATTTTAACTATGTAAGAACATGCTTAACTTTTTATAGTTAGGAGTCCGCCTTTGTTGGTCCATCTCTTGGTCATTTGACTGACACCCTCCTTTGTGTGTCCCTCTGACCTCGGTATGTCCAGCTGTCCTATGCACTCATGGCCTTGCTTTGGTTTCCTGTCCTATACAATAGACAATGCATTTTACCCTAAACATTTATGCATTTTATGGCTTTGGCCATTACATCTGTTATTTCTTGGTTTCCTGTTTTTACCAGAAGGGCGAATGCACTCAAAATGTGTGTCCTCTTCCTCTTGTGGTCTAATGTACACCTTAGCTCTACAGTATTATGTTTGTCCCTATATGTACCGCTTGCTCCCACAGTACCAGGGGGAGATGACCTCAGGGCCAGACCCTGGTCTCTACACAAAGAGTACTGTTTTTACAGCAGATACTGTCTGCTGAGAATTATAAGTATCTTTCATACAAATCTTAACCTTGTGACCCGTTCTATACATCTGTTGTTGGTCATGTAGGTTGAAAGGGGTGTATCTTGGCTGTAAAAGACCTTTGTACTTTGTATCGTGGCTCTCAACGAATCATCTGGGGGTGATTTGTTGACCAGCCATCATTATCGTAGAGCACTCAATTGATTCACTTTATATTTGTGCGTTGTATTGACCTGCTCCCTTATTAATAAGTGAATAAATATTTACATTTAACTCTGACTTGTGTGATAAGTCTGTCTCCTCATATGATATTAAAGAAATTAACCACATTTGGCGATGGGCATGTAAATCTTCACTTGGTGACTGCTCCTGACGACCAAGGTAAATCGTGCACGAGGGATCCCTCAAACATGGGATCTGGTGGAGACCACACTTTGGGAACGGATCAGATGGTCCCACCTTTGTTCTGAGAGGCAGCGAGCCGAGTGGATGCCACATCTCAAACGCAGTTAAAAAAAAAAAAGAATGACTAGCAACACGTAAAGTGGAGTTTTTAGAAAATCCTCATAAGCTCTGAGTGTGTATTCCTGAGTGAGGGGGGCACCTTGGAGGTGTAAACAGGTACCAGCCAGGAGGCTGAGTCAGCTATCTGTGTGAACTGGATGAAAACTAGAATCTGTGTTTACTAGTTAAGACCATTTATGATATAGTATAAGCTAGTAAGGTGCACCTGTCATTTTTTAAACCTGGACCCCATTTTAGAAGTATTGAAAGATGTAAATGTATGAGTTGCATTATCCTAGGAACTAACCATGAGATAGAAATGTGAAAATATTCCTGCAGGTTAAAATATTGTTGAAAAACAACTAATTGATTAGGTATGTTTGGGAATAGCATTGTGTGACTGATATGAGAGTTGTGAGAATGTGGAAATGAGTCTTAATCTGACGTTTGGATCGTAACATATAGAAATATGCTTACTCAGATTATTGAAATTTGGATAATAAGGGGGATGATATTTTAGAAAGCAGCGAAAGGTCTGTAGTTCATGGGAGGCTTGATTTTCCCGTGGTCTCTGGGAGGTTAGAGAACCGTTGACGATCCCATGGTCATTGTCTGTTTTTTTTTTATTCTGCTGGGAGTATGTTTGGAGAGCTGCTTCTTAGCTATGGAGAGTCCTTGAAAAAGTTAATTGAATAGTTTTCGTGAGTACCTAAGAATTTCTTACGTTTTATATGGATTCTGTGAAAATATGAAGAATTGTATGTGTTTAATGATTACTAGAGTTTTGATAAAGTAAAACTGGGAATATAACTAGATACAATTTAAACAACCCATATGTAGACAAACGTAGGTTTTAAGTTGGTATCTTTAATGGATAATTTGATAAAGACGAGGTTTAAGCATTATTAAACAGTCTACAAAGTCTGGGCAGTTGTCTCAGAAACTGATGGGAGTGTGTCCACTTTAGGGTAAGTTACCCTAAGGATGAAACTATAAAATGCTTATTGGATTTTCTCCGTCCGGGTACTACATTTGAAATCAAACTGGGGGTCTTCCCAGTATGAGAGGAGTTGCTCGATTTATTGAATAAACCTTTTTTCCATCAAGTTCGAGTGAACCAGTGTCCCGTCCACTAGATTATACGTCACAGTGTCAGAATCACCTGAAAGACACACATCTCCATCTGCTGACTGGAGTTAGTATCGCAGTTGAGAAAATACTTTCAGACAAAAAGCTAAAAAAGTTAGTTGAAGAACCTTTTGTGGGAACCCCTATAAGTTATTTGAAGAACCCCTTATCATGGTTCCTCAAAAAACTTTTTGGGGTTCATTTTTTAACTCCCTGTCCACCCTCCCTCCATTATAAAACATATTATAATAATATTGACAATATTGACTTAAATAATGAATTGTTTGAGTGGAACCACAAATGTGAATTAATATTTACAAAACAATTTACCAAACAAAACACATTACAAAATTGCAACATTTCTGCAGACATGTCAGACCATAATAAATAATACATTTACTTTGTATAGTGCTTTCCATGACATTTAAAAAAAATCTAAAATAATGATGTACAATAAAAACAACATACATTAAAAATGAATCATAGGTAAACTAACAACATCATAGACTTGATGCTAAATACAGATTGTTCAGCTTTAGTGTGTATATCATGTTCACTTAGTTATGTTGGGAAGTTTGCCATCTTTATGACCGGCCCTGGTAACTTCACCCCAACTTCTCTTATCCCCAGAACACAGTAACTTAACAACATAAGTGTTTTTCTGACATTTTTGGGAAATTTAAGGGAAAATCAAAAATACAGGCCTAGCAGAGCCCCAAGTCCCATGGAGACGTCCTCGAGGGTGTGGATGTTCTCCCCATCAAAGGCCAGCGGGATTTCACTCTCGTGGTGAAACGAAGACATGTGACGTTTCCAAAATGGGATAGTATTGTCCATGTAACGTTTCCAAAATGGGATAGTATTGTACATGTGACGTTTCCAAAATGGGATAGTATTGTCCATGTAACGTTTCCAAAATGGGATAGTATTGTCCATGTAATGTTTCCAAAATGGGATAGTATTGTCCATGTAACGTTTCCAAAATGGGATAGTATTGTACATGTAACGTTTCCAAAATGGGATAGTATTGTCCATGTAATGTTTCCAAAATGGGATAGTATTGTCCATGTAACGTTTCCAAAATGGGATAGTATTGTACATGTAACGTTTCCAAAATGGGATAGTATTGTACATGTAACGTTTCCAAAATGGGATAGTATTGTCCATGTAACGTTTCCAAAATGGGATAGTATTGTACATGTAACGTTATGCCCCCTTGTGAGTTAATAGTATTGCATGCTGTAGCAGGCTATATAAAGAGGAAGACCTCCATTGACGATTCAGTTCATTGTAACATCTCGTCAGGACAGGTCACCGTCCTTAGTTAGTTAATTAGTTAACGTTTGCTAATTCATTATCACAAAACTGAGAACTGCTCTAGATTGGAAACTTACGTTAATGAGTGTAAAGCTATGTTGGCTTTATGGAAACGATATACAATATATGGGAACGAATATAGTTGAGGGAAATAATCCAAACTTAGTTGTGCCTAGTTAGGACATAACGTAATCTAGCGAGATAACGGTACTGTACTGTAACTCATAAAACGCCGACGGTCAAACCCGGCTTTCTAATATTTACGGTAATTAGTAACGTTACGGAATATATTCACAGAAAACCATCATTGTCTTCAGTATTCATTATTAGTATGTTATATTATAATAATTATTATTTCTGGACATGTTCAGAGGCAAACATCAACCCAACTTAACCTTTATAACTTGTCGCATCCAAACTTGCCACCATCGTTTTCAGTTGTAATTGCGAAGTTCCCGGAAGAAGTCCAGCAACAACGGAGGTTCCTCGATGAACCCACCTTCTAACAAGTTCTTTGAAGAACCTTTTGATCTGACATTCTGTTAATAATAATAATAATGCTGTTTTTCATTGACCAAGAACCCTACGGTTTTTAGGGGATCTGAGAACAACTCCAGTTGAACCCTTCGTTGTTAGAGTTGTAGTCGGCTCTATTTACTCTCAGATTCAAACATGATGATTAGCATCAACGATCAAGTCAGCTGCTGCTGCTCCAATACAGTATGAGATGAGACGGTGAACTGATGTTGAACTGGGCAGTCAGCTGCTGCTCCAATACAGTATGAGATGAGACGGTAAACTGATGTTGAACCAGGCAGTCAGCTGCTGCTGCTCCAATACAGTATGAGGTGAGACGGTGAACTGATGTTGAACTGGGCAGTCAGTCATTCATTCTGTACTTTGAGTCTGGTCTAACATTGTTACTGCACATTGTGGTGGAAGTTCTAACCAATCAGGAGAAACTTTGTCATTTCTTCAAACAATCAACCTTTATTTGATAAGAATTGCAATAATGTAGCTGGTCAGCCCTACACTCTGAGGTGGAAGGCCGAGAGCTCGATGACACAAGGAGTTCTGAAGCCTTATATAGTCAAACTATCTTGTGCATATAGAAAACACGTGATCTTGGTATGTGTCCGTGTGTGGAGAACGAGACACAGACTAACTGTGAATTGGCCGTCTCGTTCTGTAGCAACAGCTAGTTATTCTAGTCTTCTAGTGAGGTGTCAAAACAACAGGAAATAAATCTAGACACAGTTTCCTCTGAAGTAGATCAACGAATCCCTGAATTGGGCCAAGCGCCTTTGGCCTGTCTGTCGAGAGGGTGTGTGGTTGCACACATGCACAAACATACACATAAACGTCTCAACCTTAAAAACATCCTTGAACACATTAGAAGTTATTATCAAAGATTTTTCCTTCACAACATTGATAAATCAGATCTAGCCTGAACTGTGTGATGTAGTAGGGAGTTGTAGTTTCTCTAGAGAGAAATCGGACCCAGACTGAACTGTGTGATGTAGTAGGGAGTTGTAGTTTCTCTGGAGATAAATCAGACCCAGCCTGAACTGTGTGATGTAGTAGGGAGTTGTAGTTTCTCTAGAGAGAAATCGGACCCAGACTGAACTGTGTGATGTAGTAGGGAGTTGTAGTTTCTCTGGAGATAAATCAGACCCAGCCTGAACTGTGTGATGTAGTAGGGAGTTGTAGTTTCTCCAGAAATAAATCAGAACCAGACTGAACTGTGTGATGTAGTAGGTGATGTAGTTTCCAACAGGCCAATATTCTACATAGTTTAGCGCATAAAACGTAATTGACTATAATGACCATAATTTATTGCCTTGTCTGTGTTTCTTTTACACATGTAGCATGTGTAAGAGAGAATGCACAATGGTCAATGCTATCCGGGATCCTTGGGACATCCCTATCCTAAACCCTAACCCTAACCCCTACCTTAACCATTTTCAATGTCAACTTCAATGGGCTAGGGACTTCCCAAGGATGCATCTCTACCTGAAAATACATGATCTAAGTGATTGATAGTTGGTATTCAGCAGTCATAAAGCCTTATTTACTTTTATGAACTACTAAAATAGTGATTTTGTTAGCCAGCAGCTCTACACTTTATTGAGTGACTGATCCATTCATCCTTCATCAGCCTTACTCTCCTCTGAAGACCCAGTGAGGTTATGAAGAACACTTCTACAGCCAGAGTGGTGAGAGGTCACACATGGTAAATATTTCATCACGTTAGCAAAAGGGATCATGTTCCATCATCTATGTTAATTTACATTTGTGCAAATTGTCCACTAATATTGGTGTACTTTCTCACCCCTTTCGGCTGTATGAAAGTTAATTTCCCCTCAGAGACACACATTTGGTCTTTGATATTATGATTCCAAGAACACAGGATGAGATGTTACTATCCTTTGTGCAAGCACTTCCAAGAGTTAATGAACAGTGAGCCTGGTGAAATTTGGGGAGCGCATCGTCAGTAGTGTACCTTTGGTTCCTAGGGTGTTTCGGCCTTTCACACTATACACCCTCCCCAAAGACGGCCAGCGACAGGGTGATCAATCCTACGCTTGCATCCCATTCCCAATTAGTCATAGGAGTTGCCTTGTTGATGATAGCCAACATCCCATGGGACTATGCATGGCAGGGGCGTCCTCCTCCCTGAGTCAAGCATTGTTGACCGCATACCTCCTGGCCCTCTCACTTCGGGGCCCAGCTGGGGTCTTTCCTCTTCATCCAGAGCCACTGACTGCTGCCTTCTGCCGCCTCCGATACAGCTTTGATTGCCGAACGCTGGCTCTGGCCCTTAATTCCATGGTCTCCATGGCAGTCTGGTTGTAGATGTTGCCAAACCTCTGCAGCCCACCTGCACTGGTCGGACTTCTGTGTTCCAGCCATGATGCCGTGCTTCAGCAGCTAGATCGGCATAGCGCAGATGCTTTCGCTCATAAGCCTCATCTACTGAGTCCTCCCAGGGTACTGTGAACTCAATGATGAAGCCCTTCTTGAGCGAACGGGACCAGAGCACCATGTCAGGTCTTAGGGTGGTGGTTGCGATCTCTGGAGGAAACACAAGTTGCCGGCCAATGTCAGCTCGCTTGTCCTCCAGGGCGGATGCAAGTTTTTTAAGGACTTGGTTGTGACGCCAAGTGTAGCGTCCTTGGGTGAGGCTTGTTTTACACCCTGTGAGAATGTGCCTGAGGTTGGCTGGCATGGAACAGAAGGCACAGTCCGGATCTTCACCATACCATTTGTGAAGATTAACTGGAGTTGGAAGGATGTCATAAATTGCTCTGATGGAAAAGCTCAACCGCCTCGCTTCCATGTCCCACAGATCCTTCCAGCTGATCTTCCTCTTCTCCACACTGTCCCATCGAGTCCACTGTCCCTGTTTGGAAAGAGAGGCTGCCTTGGCCCACCTTGCAGCCTCCTCCTGATGGCGTACTTCCTGCACTACCATCTTCTGCCGCTCTGGTGCAGTGGCCTTACTCCAAGCAGCACGGCTAGTTAGCCCAAGGCCTCCTCTCCCTTGCTGAACATGACCCACAATGTCAGCATGTCTGAGGGCTGCTGTTGCCTCCTGGACTGCTTTTCCTGGCCTCCATTTGCGCCCAGTTGCCAAGGTCGGCGCGTTGTTGCTCACCACTGGGTCTCGAGATTCATTCAGTGTCATCTGGAGCCTGGTTTTTGAACATTTGAATTCCTGTTAGACTGGTGAGGGGCAGCTTGAGTAGCCTGTGACTCCTCTTTCCATCTTCTCCACTGTTGAGATTGGAACCTCATACACTGCTAAGGGCCACAACACCCGGGGTAGGAGACCAAACTGCTGACACCAGGCCTTTAACTTTCCAGGTAGCTGGGTGTTGTCGATGGACTGTAGGCTACTACTGATGTCTTTGCGCAGCTGTTGCACCTGGTCTTTGTCCTTCAGGCTTGCATCATACCACCTTCCAAGGCTTTTTCCCGGCTGCTCAGACACTGTTGGGATTTGGTCATCTCCGATGAAGAATTTCAGGTCAGAGTGTACTCCCTTCACAATCGAGATGCTGCGTGACTTGGATGGTTTAATCTTCATACGGGCCCAGCTGATGTTCTCCTCAAGTTTTCTGAGCAGTCCCCTGGTGCATGGGACAGTGGTGGTGAATTTTGTAATGTCGTCCATGTAGGCTCTGAGTGGAGGGAGGCGGAAACCAGAGTCGACTCGCTGTCCACCAGCAACCCATTTTGAGGATCTGATGATAACCTCCATTGCCATTATGAATGCCAACGGAGAAATGGTACATCCCGCCATTATACCTACATTCAGGCACTGCCATGAGGTGGTGAACTCTGAGGTGGTGAAGCAGAACTGCAGATCCTGGAAATACGACTTCACCAGGGTTGTGATGGTGTCCGGTATGTGGAAAAATCTGAAGGCAGACCACAGGAGTTCATGGGGCACAGAGCCAAATGCATTGGCGAGGTCGAGAAAGACTACATGGAGGTCCCTTTTCTCCACCTTGGCCATTTGGATCTGGTGCCAGATCATGCTGGAATGTTCCAAGCAGCCAGAGAACCCTGATATTCCTGCCTTCTGTACAGATGTATCGACGTACGCATTCCTTTGCAGGTACTCGGCCATCCTCTGGGCAATGACTCTAAAGAAGATTTTACCCTCGACATTCAGTAAGGAGATTGGGCGGAATTGGCTGATGTTCACTGCATCCTTCTCCTTAGGGATCAGGACCCCGCCTGCCCTACGCCACACTCTGGGTATTATCTTATTTTGCCAAGCTGTTCTCATAAGCCTCCAGAGGAACCTCAGGACGTCTGGTGCGTTCTTATACACTTTGTACGGGACTCCATTTGGCCCCTGGGCTGATGCTGTTCTTGCCCGTCGAACTGTGTTTTCCACCTCTTTCCATGTCGGAGGGCTGGTCTCAATATGATGTTCCGGGGGTTCAATGGATGGGATATCTGATGGGATGGCCAGATGTTCATGTCGCTTTGAGTCAAAGTTTGTTGTTCTCAGGTGCTCCTCTAGGTCTTTCTTTGTTGTTTATAGAGCTCCACTTTTTTCCTTCGTGAAGAGACTTTTAAGGAACTTGAAGGGATCTTTATAGAATCAAGTTCTAGTTTGTTCTTTCTTCCTTCTGCGTTTCCGTAGGTTCTCTGCTCTACGGAGGGATGCCAACCGGGTTTTGATATCAGCCTGAAGTGCCTCTATTTCCACTTCCGAGGCCTTCTTCCACTGTTTCCTAAGCTGTCGCCTTTCTTGAACGAGGCGCTTGATTTCTTGTTGCCTCCTGGAAACTGGTGGGGTTGGAACCTTTCTCCCGCCTTTTGCCTCTTCCACTCCAAATCTTTCTGTCCCATACTCATAGATAATGTCCCCCATCCTCTCCAACTTCTTCTCCACTGTGCCTCGAAGTTTCTCGAGGGTCAAGGTAAGGTCAGTATTCAGTGTTTCCCACAACTTCTTGTCACTGGCGCCAGGCCACTTCACATACGGTCTGTGCCCTGGTAGTCTCCTCTCGACTGCAGGTCTGGGAGGCTCGGTGAGTTCCACTCCTGTTGTTGGTTCCACCTCAGTTGTTACTTCGGTGCTTGAGTTTACGTCCTCCATGGTTTTACGTCCTCCATGGTTTGGAGGACGTAAACTATGGTTTGCGTCCAGTTGCTGTGCTTCATTCGACTGATTTGATCGCTTTCGCAGAAAGTAATCAATGCGAGGCCTCTGTCTCTCTTTACCCAAACACCCCTTCTTCCCCTGGTGGATCCTCAACCCATGGTGAAGGTAATTTGTGTAAAATGTATTTTTCCCCACTCATTCACCCCATCTCTTTACATTGCTTATGCTTATTTGATGGTCTGACTGCATCCAGACTATGTCAAAGGCCCATCCTGGTAGATCTGAACCTAATGCAAATTGGAGTGATCAGATGACAGAAGTCACATTTAGGTGTCAGGTGTAACTAAGGCAATTGATGCTCCATATCCATTACTTTTAGTTTTTTATATATTATGACTTAATGTGTTTCTTTGTGTTGCAGGGACAGTCAAGAAATGTAACGGCAAGACCACAGAACATGACCTAAGCAGTGGGAGACCACCTCAAGCCCCTGGTAGAGCCGGGGGTGGTGTTTACCACTCCACCACACCTTCAGCAAAAGTGGGATTGATACTTTTTTCATACCAAGAGGGACCAAGAGTCTGTGGATTGGTTGGTCATTGGGTTAATTTGTTTTGCAATATGTTCAAAACAAATCAAGCTTTATTTATACAGCACATTTCAGACATGGATGCAACACAATGGCTTCACAGGAAAAAACAATGAAAAAAACAGAAATATTTAGTACAAACATAAGATAAAAAAACTATAACAACTTAAAGACTAAGAGCATCCTAAGGAAATGCCATTGATAAAAAAAAAAAAAATCCAACCCAAAATATAAGCTCGTTTTTAAGGAGGGGCTCTGAAAGAGAGTGTCCATTGAAAATGGACAAGTAACAACTGGGACATAAAAGACACCCACCATGAGACCCACTAAATCTGCCCAGGAAAAGGAAAATGAAATAAAAACCCACACCAAACTTAAAGACAGGAAGCAAACCAAAAAGGTGGTTAAAATAATTTATTACAATCAAAACCATTCATACTATTACAAAATCACAATTCTCATTCATTCTTAATTAATTCTATTTACAAAAACATCAAACAAAAACAAACCTCAGGGGAGCATCGTCCCTCCCCATCATACCTAACCAATACCTAACCCTTTCCCTATCTCCCCTTCCCTAATCTATCCCCTTACCAAACTCACTCTAACACTCCCAGCCCTAAACCCCCTTTCCACCTCTCCCGTGCCGCATGCTTCCCCCACTTCCTCTCCTCCCTCTTCATCTTCCCCCTCAAATCACCTTCCACCCTTCTCACTATCCCTTCCACTCCCCAATCTCTCCCTGTCTTGACTAAATTCTGCCTGGCTTCCCACAGTCCCTTTTTAAAGAGACTCATGAGAAGCCAGAGCAGAAACCTGTCCCTATCCGTTCCCTTTGCTCTCCCTACGCCTCTCTCTAGCCTAGCCCATGTCAAAACAAAATCACTCCTAACCACACCTAGCATCACCCGTGCCCTAGCCCAGACTAGTCCTGCAAAGGCACAGTCCCAGAAGGCATGGCGCAGTCTCCTCCCTGCCACAAGAGGATCTTGGACAGGTGGGGGATTGCACCAAACTATACCGGTACAAGATGGCACGTACCGGCAAGCACTTATGGAGGCCCAACCAATTCAGGTCCTTGAGCCTGTTGTCCAGGCCCCGCGCCTGCACTCCCTCCCAGACCACTGACGAGATGCCCGCTACAGGCGCAGGACTCCCTGCCTGCCTGACCTCCTCGTACAGGTGCCTGTGGTCTAAACCTACTCGGGCAACTTCAACCTCGGGGTGCGCACGCAGCCACTTGGCCGCATGGCCAAAGTGCCACGGCAGCTGTTCCGCCCGAGGACCCGCGTTAGACCACACCATTACGCTTCTCGCCTTATACGAGAAGAACACCCGCAGGAGGTAACCAGACGGGTGTATAACCGGACGAGCAAGCTCCGTCAACAAGAAAGAAACAAAAATGGCGTCCAGCTTGAGGGGGAAATGTGGTACCCCCCTACCTCCCTCCCTGATGGGACAGATCATGCGTGCCCTGGCGACCCACTCGCACCTGCCACTCCACATAAACTGAAACACAAGCCTCACTAGAGGCCTCCTCAGACAAGCCGGCAATGGGTAGATGTATGCCAAATACAAAAGAGACGGAAACACATCCACCTTTAGGACCAGGACTTTGCCCATAAAAGACAAATACCTAGCCTTCCACATTGCTAGCTTCCTCTGTACCACTGCGATACGCATGTTCCAGTTTAGCGTCGCTGAGCCGGAGGTCTCAAAATGAACCCCGAGAATCCTCAGGGCCCCTTCACAGAGAGATAATCCCCCAGGCACATCCGTTCTACCGTGCCATCTTCCGAAAAACTTGACGGAAGACTTTGCATGGTTCAGAACTGCTCCCGACGCTCAGGTGAAATCCCCAAAGATGGCAAGGGACCTTGTCAGGCACAAGTCCTTGCACAACAGCAAGGAAGTGTCGTCGGCGTACTGCGTCATCTTAACACGCAGCCCACCACTTCCAGGGATCAACAAGCCTTCCACCCCTGTGTCTGCCCTAATGGCAGCCCCCAGAGGCTCCATGTACAGAACGAAGAGGAGAGCCGAGAGTGGGCATCCCTGCCTGACCCCAGACGAGAGGTCAAAAACGTCACCTAAGTGACTATTTACACTAACTCGACACCCCGCTCCGACATATAAAGTACGGATCCATCCTATAAACTTCTCCCCAAATCCTAATCTACCTAACACCCTGAATAGAAAAGATCTATTCACGCGATCAAAAGCTTTCGCCTGATCTAGCGCTGCTACCATTAAAGGCAGCCCTCTATCTTCAACCCAAGCGATGGAATCCCTGATCAACTGTAGGTTCCATCTTATAGAGCGGCCCTCTACCCCGCACGTCTGATCCTCGTGGACGACGTAGGGAAGGGCTGTGCGCAACCGGTCTGCTAAAACCTTTGCAAGAATCTTGTAATCTATGCACAGCATGGTCAATGGCCGCCAGTTGCCAAGGTCAGTTGCTTCCCCCTTCTTATAAAGAAGTGACAGCACACCAACAGCCATTGATCCCCCCGGGACCCCCGTCTCAAGGATGGCCTTCAAGACTTCGAGAACCACTGGTCCAAGTATACCCCAAAACTTGAGGTAAAACTCAGCCGGCAGCCCATCCATCCCAGGCACCTTCCCTTTTCCCATCCTCCTAAGAGCGCTCTCAACCTCTTCTAGTGAGATCTGGGCCTCCATCACGTCTCGAATGTCCTCTGGCAACCGCCGGGACAAGTGTTCTAAAAACACGTTTCCCTGCTCTACATCTATTTCCCTTTCCTTAAATAAACCTTGGAAATGATCAGTTGTCACCCTGACCATTTCCTCTGGTTTACTTACTACACTACCATTTTCTTCCCTAACTCCATGCATTACCTTCCTACTCTGCCTGGCCCTAACCGACTTAAAGAACATAGCGGAACAAGTCTCATTATGTTCTAGAAAGCCACTATGCGCACGCTCCAGGAAAGCTCGAGCCTTCTGCTCCTGCAGCTCCCTGAGCTGCGCCTTTAGGGCTGCGAATCTCTCCCAGTCAATCGACCCGCCGAGGTTGCCTGCCTCGTACTCGAGTTCAATTAACCTTTGGATACGATCCACCTCCCTCCTTTCCTCCCTTTTTTTCCTTCTACAATATCCTATTATAAAAGCCCTAATCCTCACCTTAACTAAATCCCACCACTCTAACACCCCCTCGCACATGGACCAGAGGCCGTCAAGCCTCCGAAAGAAACAAAAAAATGCGTCAACGAAAGCCTGCTCCTCCAGTATATCCCGATCTAACTTCCAGTACCCCCTACCGAAGAGGCAGACTGGCGACCCCACCTGCAGGAACACCCCGTCGTGATCCGTGAAGAAAACAGGCAACAGCCGCCCAGACAACTGACCCAAAGACCTGGATACAAAAATGTAGTCGAGCCTCCGCGCAACCCCCCTGGAGTTGCGCCATGTAGGACCGACCATTGCCGGAGTAGTGTGCAGGCCACCATCAACCAGACCATGGCAAGCCATTAGCCCAGAGATGGCACCTGCACTGCTATCACCGCCTACCCCTAAATCTATATTAAAGTCTCCTCCTATCACAAAGTGCCTGTTTGTAACACACAGGGGCGCCAGACAGTCCACCATCTCCCTCCTGTCTGCCGCCACCTGTGGCCCATACACCCCAATTAACCTATATCTAGCTTCTCTAAACTTAACATCTATCCCCAAAACTCTACCCTGCATTATTACAAAAGTGTTCTCTATTTTAACCTCTCTATGCCCACACAAAATCCCTACTCCTGTTGAGTGCACCCCTCCTATGCCCCCAAAAAATTCCCCCTTATCCCACTCCCTCTTAAATCTACACACATCCCCACCATCCCTCAGGTGAACCTCCTGTAAAAAACAGAAATCAAACCCCACACCCTCTAAATAACAAAAAAACGCCCTCCTTTTAACATTATCCCTTAACCCCCTAACATTTAGACTAAAAAAAGAAACAGAACTATTCATTTAATTATTAACAACAAATAAAATAAAAAAAAAAAAAACAAAGAAAAACCAGGAGACTCACCCGATGCTCCCCTGGTCCATCTCCACCGGCGGGGACGTCCTCTCCTCTCCTGACGCCCCCCCGTCCTCCATCCCAACCCATGACCCAGGCAATCCCCCCCTCCCTGTTTGCCTCGGGGCTGCATGTAGGGGACCCCATCTCCCCAAACAGGAGTTGGGATCCCTCTAGCAAACAGCCCACCGACCCCTCACTGGAGTCATCCACTAAAATGCAAGGGGCTGAGGCAAACCGGGAGGACAAATTACCCCCCCCCCCCCGCCACTCTCTTAGCCCCCCCCCTCCCCCTCCACACCCCCCTCCCTCTCACTTCCTGCCAAGCTCCCCCTCTTCATCCCTTTCTTCTTTGGTGAAGGAGGTAGCGGGGAGACACAACGTCCCATCCCCGCTAACTCCTCCACCAAATCCCTCATTTCGACCTCGAGGAAGCCTGGCAGGCTGTCCCCCCACTCCCCTCCCACCTCCACTCCTCCCTCCTTCTCCATCACTGTCCCCGTTCCCTCTTCCACTCCTTCTCGTACCACTGTCCCCTTCTCCCTCTTCTCAGCTCCTCCACCTTCTTCCGTCCCCTTTTTCTTCTCTCCTTCTGTTCCATTCTTTTCTTTTCTTCTCCTCGCCTCTTTCTTCCCACCTCATCCTTCTTCCCATCTTCTTCCTGCGCCGTCTTTTCCCCTGTGCCATCCATGCAATCCGCACGCGTCCTTTCTTTCCTCCCCCCCATCCCCCGCTCCCCCCCCAGCTGCAGACGCGTATGACCTGTGACGAGCCGGGCAATCACGCCACAGGTGTACTTTCGAGCCACACCCGTGGCAAGCCTTGGGCTCGTCACACTCCTTGGCCTCGTGCTCTTCCGACCCACAAAAACGACATTTCTTGGCGCTGCACGAGGCCAGGATATGACCGTAGGCCATACAACGCCTGCAGAACGGGGGCTGACGTGCATAGTAGTGTTCCCCTGTCAGCCCCCAGGGAGAACATCGCCGGAGGATGGAGGTAGCCATCCACACTCTTCGGGGACTCCCTGAGTAACGCCTGGAACCCTCTCCTCCCATTCCAGAAACCCAGGGAGTCCCTGAGGTACCTCGCTGAGGAGACATTGTCCATGTATCTCCCCAGAAAGGCCCTCACTTCTTCATCCTTCACGTGCGGATTGTACATGTTTACGGTGACCACCCTGAAGTTGTTCTTTGCCAGGCTGGTCACCGCATAATGGCACAGGGGTCCTTTTCTTTCCGCTTCCTTTGCCATCTTCAATACATCATCATGTTTCTCTTGCTTGTGAAACGTCACATCAAAACCCTTTTCATTTGGGTTGCCTTGAAGGCAGAGTACTTCCTTCACCTCTATCCTGAGGCATCCCATCAATATGGTCCTTCCAAAGGTTTCCCTGCCCCAAGGTTCCATCTCCTTTTCAGTCCATGAAAATCTTACGGTATTTGCTATACCAATCCCCGGAACCGACCAGGTTTGCTTGTTTGTATTCATTTTCTTCTTCTTCAAAAAAAAAAAAAAAATCTTCAGAAAGAAGCTTCAACCTGAAATGAAAACATCTTAAAACAAAAAGGTGGCGCAACTAAAGGTGTTGACTCTCCACATCTATCAAGACAACTGGAGCACTGGGCCAGACACTCTTAAATAGAACCTGGACCAGCTCAGGTGAAACACCTTCCCACTAACGAGATGGACAAGCCAGCACAAGTGTAACACATAGTGACTAACGAGGTGACACCAATCAGTGCGTCCTACGTGCTAACGAGCAAGACGTGCTAAAGTCAAACCTCAAAACATTAAATGGAAAAACCAAAGACTAACACCTTAAGAGAATGCTTACCAACAGAAAACAACTTCCATTTCACATTATAATCAACTAAAATGCTACACCTTCACTAATATAAACATGGTGTCTACTGGCTGTCAACAATTAAAACAAGAAAAAAATGTTTTTTCCCCACTAGCTTCTAGAACTACCGTCTTCCTAAAACTCACTAGCTTCTAGAACTCCCGTCCCTCTGAAACGAGCCCAAACAAAACCTTTCTACAAAACGGAAAAACGTGCAGTCAAAATAAATTGTGATCCATGGCAACTCACTGCCTTAACGCAAAACAGAAAACTTTTTGGCTGCCCACCCTTGAGACAATCAGCAACCAAGTTGTCCCTACCAAGGACGTGTCTGATTTCAAGCGGAAACTCTTGCAATATCCGTAGTAACTTTCCAACTTATTGCGGCGCTTCTCTTTTCAGGGTTCACTAGATAGGCATGTTGTTGGATCGGGGGCCCAGTCCCCAATGTCATGCTCTAGTACATTTGGGTTGGCACATCTGAGAATGAACCCTGATATTCTAAAAGCAGGGAAACAATGTCAATATAATTGTACCAAATTGTCAGTTGGTTGCATTAATAATCATTACTAAATGTTACATGAATTGGAAATATTACATATTTGGTTACATAGTCTTATTTTCAATGGCTTTTCAATTACATTTTGACAGGTGGGATAGCCCCAATGTTAAAACAGTTTTAACATGTCCAAATCAATAACCAATATGCAGAAACAGTTTGGGATAAATTAAAAACCTAAACATAACATGTGCTATTTACACAAACATCTGCCACAATATCATATTTCTTGTATTTATTTAAACAAGCTCCTTAAAAACTGCACAAGCACCAGCAACGCTGGTTGTTGAAACTAACACGACTAAAAAAACACATGGAAATGGGAGATATCTTTTACCTCACTGGTTAAAGGACAACCTGCAGAAGACAGTCATCTACAGATTGGAGTGATGCATTTAAATGTAGGGGTCGCTAAACTAAGGAACGCAACACTTATTTGTCATCACTCATCGATATCATGTTGAAATCCATTGTGCTGAGAGGAGAGAGATGAGGTTGCACGTCCTGTTAGTTTTAACAGCACAAAAACCACACGGAATCTGGGAATAATGTGTACATCACTGGTTAGAGGACAATTCGTAGAAAACAGCTAGCTACATTCTGAAGTGATGCATTTTGATTGAAGTGGGTCACCAACATGGTAAGTGTTACAAAACTCTTTTTGTGTTAGTCACTTTTTGTTAAATCACATAAATAGTACTCTTTCAATTCAGAGCCTGGATTTTTCCAAAGGCTAATATCCATATCATGCTGAAATCAATTGAATGGGGCAAACGTTTAGGATTCTACATTGTGAAATTCCTTAAAATACTCCTACTACAATGTTAAAAACATTCTACATTGTGACATTTTTTCATTGATATCACAAAATAACTCCTTCATGTATGTATTTTCTGATGTTTGACCAGAGATCTTTTATCAAAGTACCTCTTGTCACACTGAGCACAGCAAAAAGGTTTCTCGCCTGTGTGTGTTCTCTTGTGCAGAGTCAGAGTGCCAGATCTACCAAAACTCTTCCCACATTGATCACAGCTATAAGGTCTCTCTCCTGTGTGTATTCTCTGGTGCAATGTCAGCTCTCCAGATTGACCAAAACTCTTCCCACACTGACCACAGCTATAAGGTTTCTCTCCTGTGTGTGTTCTCTTGTGTAGATTGAGAGAGCCAGATCTACCAAAACACTTCCCACATTGACCACAGCTAAGAGATTTCTCTCCTGTGTGTGTTCTCTGGTGTGACACCAGATGGCCAGATTGACCAAAACTGTTCCCACATTGAACACAGCTATAAGGTTTCTCTCCTGTGTGTGTTCTCTGGTGTGATACCAGATGGCCAGATCTACCAAAACACTTCCCACATTGATCACAGCGATAAGGTTTATCTCCTGTGTGTGTTCTCTGGTGTGAAACCAGATGGCCAGATTGACTAAAACTCTTCCCACATTGATCACAGCTATAAGGTTTCTGTCCTGTGTGTATTCTCTGGTGTAAAGTCAGAGTGCTAGATGTAGTAAAACTCTTCCCACATTGATCACAGCTATAAGGTTTCTCTCCTGTGTGTATTCTCTGGTGTAAAGTCAGAGTGCTAGATGTAGTAAAACTCTTCCCACATTGATCACAGCTATAAGGCTTCTCTCCTGTGTGTGTTCTCTGGTGCACTGTCAGCTCTCCAGATTGACCAAAACTCTTCCCACATTGATCACAGCTATACGGTTTCTTTCTTGTGTGTGTTCTCTGATGAATTTTAATGCCTGATGAGGTGAATCTCTTCCCACAGTCAGGGCAGCAGTGAGTTCTCTTCCCTGTGGATCTCTGCGGGTGTTTATTGAGGTGTTCTGATCTGGAGAGACTCTTCTCTGCCTCTTCAGCATCACGAGGTTGTTGAGGCTCCCCAGGGGATCCACGATAGTCATGTCTCTCTCCTGTGTGAACAACAAAGTCAGACAGATGATTAAAGGCCCACAACAATGGTAATCCACTGTAAAATGTGATGCCAACAGCATAGCCATGATGTTGTACAACAATTGACGTCTGTAATGCATGTTAAAATGACTTGACAATTGTCTTAAAATGAGCAAGAATAGTCATATTTTGTCTTGTTTTCACATTAGTATTGACATCGATGATTGTAGGCTAGAAATAAGTAATTCATGCTGTTGAAACTCTAAGCAGTGTGGCAGACGGCTTTTGGTCTCCAATATAGGCCCCTTTTGTGTTTGCTAAAATTGAGGCACGAGGACAATTTGATTGCAGAAACTCCTCCCTGCTAATGAGGAAACTGATAGTTATGGATGTACTATCTGCCTGGAGCAAAAATGGTGAGCAAAGATTTTAGTTTTTCACAATGTATTCTGACTGTGAATGGGGGAAAACTCAATTTCCAGGTTGCTTATGAGTACATATCACACTACTTTGGAGTATAATTGTATGGCTCGTTTGAATGTCCTGTTTAATATATTGTTTGCTACAGTATCAAGAACTACGTGTAAATATTGAAAAACCGTCCAGTCAATAACACAATAGAAACATCTATATACAGTGTGTTCAAATGGAGTATGGGGGTCCAGTCAATAACACAATAGAAACATCTATATACAGTGTGTTCAAATGGAGTATGGGGGTAAGGCAATAAATAGGCCATAGTAGCGAAGTAATTACAATTTAGTAAATTAACACTGGAGTGATAGATGTGCAGATGATTATGTGCAAGAAGAAATACTGGGGTGCAAAAGAGCAAAAAAAGTAAATAAAACATGGGGATGAGGTAGGCAGTTGGATGGGCTATTACAGATGGGCTGTGTACAGCTGCAGCAATCGGTAAACTGCTCAGATAGCTGATGCTTAAAGCTAGCGAGGGAGATAAGTCTCCAACTTCAGCGATTTTTGCAATTCGTTCCAGTCATTGGCAGCAGAGAACTGGAAGGAATAGCGGCCAAAGTAGGTGTTGGCTTTGGGGATGACCAGTGAGATTTACCTCCTGGAGCGAGTGCAATGGGTGGGTGTTGCTATGGTGACCAGTGAGCAGAGTTAAGGCGGCCTAGCAAAGACTTATAGATGACCTAGAGCCAGTGGGTTTGGCGACGAATATGTAGCGAGGGCCAGCCAACGAGAGCATACAGGTCGCAGTGGTGGGTGGTATATGGGGCTTTGGTGACAAAACGGATGGCACGGTGATAGACTGCATCCAGTTTGCTGAGTAGTGTTGGAGGCTATTTTGAAAATGACATCGCCGAAGTCAAGAATCGGTAGGATAGTCAGTTTTATGAGGGTGTTTAGCAGCATTAGTGAAGTAGGCATTGTTGCGAAATAGGAAGCCGATCTAGATTTAATTTTGGGTTGGAAGGAGAGTTTACAGTCTAATCAGACACTTAGATTTTGTGGAAAACAAATACCTAAGTCAGAATCGTCCAGAGTAGTGATAATAGTCAGGCTGCGGCTGCAGGCAAGATCGGTTGAAGAGCATGTATTTAATTTTACTAGCGTTTAAGATAAGTTGGTGGCCACAGAAGGAGTTTGGTATTGTATTGAAGGTTTGGAGGTTTGTTAACACAGTGTCCGAAGAAGGGCCAGATGTATACAGAATGGTGTCGCCTGCGTAGAGGTGGATCAAGGAATCAACCGCAGTAAGAGCAACATCGTTGGTATATACAGAGAAAAGAGTTGGTTCGAGACATGAACCCCGTGGAACCCCCAGACAGCCAGAGGTCCGGAACACAGGCCCTCCGATTTGACACACTGAACTCTATCTGAGAAGTAGTTGGTGAACCAGGCAAGTCAGTCATTTGAGAAACCAAGGCTGTCGAGTCTGCCGATAAGAATACGGTGATTGACAGAGTCGAAAGCCTTGGCCAGGTTGATGAGGAGGGCTGCACAGTACTGTCTTCTAACGTTGGCGGTTATGATATCGTTTCGTACCTTGAGTGTGGCTGAGGTGCACCCGTGACCAACTCAGAAACCGGATTGCACAGTGGAGAAGGTACAGTGAGATTCAAAATGGTCAGTGATCTGTTTGTTAACTTGGCTTTCGAAGACTTTAGAAAGGTAAGGCATGATGGATTTAGGTCTGTAACAGTTTGGGTCTAGAGTGTCACCCCCTTTGAAGAGGGGGATGACCGCGTAAGCGTACCAATCTTTAGGAATCTCGGACGATGCGAAAGAGAGGTTGAACAGAGTAGTAATAGGGGTGGCCACAATGATGGCAGATAATTTTAAAAAGAGAGGGTCCAGATTGTCTAGCCCAGCTGATTTGTACGGGTCCAGGTTTTGCAACTCTTTCAGAAAAACTGCATTTGGGTGAAGGAGACGCTGGGGAGGCTTGGGCAAGTAGCTGCCGGGGTTGGGGTAGCAAGGGAGGAAAGCATGGCCAGCCGTAGAGAAATGCTAATTGAAATTCTCAATTATCATGTAGTTATCGGTGGTGACAGTGTTTCCTAGCGTCAGTGCAGTGGGCAGCTGGGAGAAGGTGCTCTTATTCTCCATAGACTTTACAGTGTCACAAAACGTTTTGGAGTTAGAGCTACAGGATGTAAATTTCGGGTTTGAAAAAGCTACCCTTTGCTTTCCTAACTGACTGTGTGTATTGGTTCCTGACTTCTCTGAAAAGTTGCATATCGCGGGGACTATTCGATGCTAGTGCAGTAGGCCACAGGATGTTTTTGTGCTGGTCGAGGGCAGTCAGGTCTGGAGTGAACCAAGGGCTATATCTGTTCTTAGTTCTACATTTTTTGAAAGGGGCATGCTTATTTAGCCAAACCCACTGGCTCCATGTCATCTACAAGACCCTGCTAGGTAAAGTCCCCCCTTATCTCAGCTCGCTGGTCACCATAACATGACCCACCTGTAGCACGCGCTCCAGTAGGTATATCTCTCTGGTCACCCCCAAAACCAATTCTTTCTTTGGCCGCCTCTCCTTCCAGTTCTCTGCTGCCAATGACTGGAACGAACTACAAAAATCTCTGAAACTGGAAACACTTATCTCCCTCACTAGCTTTAAGCACCAGCTGTCAGAGCAGCTCACAGATTACTGCACCTGTACATAGCCCATCTATAATTTAGCCCAAACAACTACCTCTTTCCCTGCTGTATTTATTTTATTTATTTTGCACCCCATTATTTTTGTTTCTACTTTGCACATTCTTCCACTGCAAATATTCCATTGCAGTGTTTTACTTGCTATATTGTATTTACTTTGCCACCATGGCCTTTTATTTGCCTTTACCTCCCTTATCACCTCATTTGCTCACATCGTATATATGACTTGTTTCTACTGCATTATTGACTGTATGTTTGTTTTACTCCATGTGTAACTCTGTGTTGTTGTATGTGTCGAACTGCTTTGCTTTATCTTGGCCAGGTCGCAATTGTAAATGAGAACATGTTCTCAACTTGCCTACCTGGTTAAATAAAGGTGAAATAAATATAAAAACATTTAAGGTAGTGAGGAAATAACTTTTAAAAGAACAACCAGGCATCCTCTACTGACGGGATGAGGTCAATATCCTTCGAGGATGCTCGGGCCAGGTCGATTAGAAAGGCCTGCTTGCAGAAGTGTTTTAGGGAGCGTTTGACAGTGATGAGGGGTGGTTGTTTGACTGCGGACCCATAACGGATGCAGGCAATGAGGCAGTGATCGCTGAGATCCTCATTGAAAACAGCAGAGGTGTATTTGGAGGGCAAGTTGGTCAGGATAATATATATGAGGGTGCCCATGTTTACGGATTTAGGGTTGTACCTGGTGGGTTCCTTGATAATGTGTGTGAGATTGAGGGCATCTAGCTTGGATTGTAGGACGGCCGGGGTGTTGAGCATATCCCAGTTTAGGTCATCTAATAGAACAAACTCTGAAGATAGATGGGGGGCAATCAATTCACATATGGTGTCCAGGGCACAGCTGAGAGCTGAGGGGGGTCTGTAACAGGCGGCAACAGTGAGAGACTTATTTCTGGAGAGATTCATATTTAAAATTAGAAGCTCGAACTGTTTGGGCATGGACCTGGAAAGTATGACAGAACTTTGCAGGCCATGTCTGCAGTAGATTGCAACTCCTCTCTTTTTGACAGTTCTATCTTGACGGAAAATGTTGTGGTTGGGGATGGAAATTTCTGAATTTTTAGTTGCCTTCCTAAGCCAGGATTCAGACATGCAAGGACAAGCAGTGAGTAAAAACAAACTTAGGGAGGAGGCTTCTGATGTTAACATGCATGAAACCAAGGCTTTTATGGATACAGAAGTCAACAAATGAGAGCGCCCAGGGACACCCAGGGCCTGGGTTAACCTCTACATCACCCGAGGAACAGAGGAGTAGGATGAGGGTACGGCTAAAAGCTATCAGAACTGGTCGAATAGTGCATTTGGAACAGAGAATAAAAGGAGCAGATTTCTGGGCCTGATAGGATAGATTCAAGGTATAATGTACAGACAGGGGTATGGTAGGGTGCGGGTACAGTGGAGGTAAACAACAACGGGTAAGACAACAGTTTATCAGCTAAGACAACAACAACAGGTAAAATGGCAATGAATGGGCAGAGAGGGTCAGTTAACTACACACAGGGCTTGACTTTGAGCCTGTGGCCGACAGATAAACAAAATAAACAAAATGGAGACCCGTGATTAATGAACAATCCAACAGGCATCAGCTATGTAGCCAAGTGATCATAGGGTCCAGTGAACAGGAATATATGAAACAGGGAAGCCGTTAGATAGTTGTTACTACGCTAGCCAGGAGATGCGCCTGGCTCGAGGCTAACTGGTGCTAGCTTCGGGACAAGGGCGTCACCAACGTCCTGCAAAGGCTGGTTGAGGGCACATCGGACGAATTCCGTCGGCAGACCTGTCGTGATGGATCAGCGGTGCTCGGTGTTGACAAAGGGTCCAGGCCAATTGGCAAAAGAGGTATTGTAGCTGGAGTAATTATGTTTGCTAGCCGGGAGATGCACCTGGCTCGAGGTTAAATGGTGCTAGCTTCGGGACAAGGGTGTTAGCCACTATAGCCACTCCGTTGCAAAGGTCCAGAGCCTTTGCAACGGAATCCGGTGATGTAGTGGCTTCTACTCATCTTAGTGAAGAGTCTGGGAGACATCAGCTGTGTAGCCGAGTGATCATAGGGTCCACTGAGTAGGCTGGGAGATGGGCCTGACTCAAGGCTAGCTTCAAGGCTGGACCAATCGGTAGCAGCTAGCTAGCTGCGATTATCCGGTGTAATGGTCCAGAGCTTACGGCAGGAATACAGTGATGTAGTGGAGAAAAACAGTCCAATATGCTCAGAGTTGAAATTGCGCTGTGCAGACTGGAAGGTATTATCCAGGCTAAAAGCGGCTGGTGTCTGAGCTAAAAAAGTAAAGGCCACAAGCAGTGGCGAACAATGACAAAATAGCTAGTAGCTAATTAGCTGGTTAGCTTCTGATGGAGGTTCTAGCTATAAGGTCAAAAATAGCAGATCCGTATTACATTGGGTGAGGCGGGTTGCCGGAAGGTATATTTAAACATAGAAATATATTACAATATATACAAAAAAAATACAAAAAAAACAAACACATCATACTGCTACGCCACCTTGGATTACAAGTTGATATTGTATTTAGCAAAATCTAAAATGATTTTGTATTTCTGTGCCCACAAACTGTTTTCCCAGCGTAACTTAAGGAGCCACTAAATGACACGTAGGTCGAGTGCATTTCAGAATACAAAAAAATGTCAGACAGCAACAGTAATTTTTCAGAGTAAACAACTCACAGACACTAGAGAAGCTTAACTTCTTCGATATAGGGGGCGCTCTTAATTTTTGGATAAAAAAACGTTCCCGTTTTAAACAAGATATTTTGTCATGAAAAGATGCTCGACTATGCATATAATTGACAGCTTTGGAAAGAAAACACTCTGACGTTTCCAAAACTGCAAAGATATTACCTGTGAGTGCCACAGAACTGATGCTACAGGCGAAACCAAGATGAAATTTCAAACAGGAAATGCCCCAGATTTTGAAGGCGCTGTGTTCCAATGTCTCCTTATATAGCTGTGAATGCGCCAGGAATGAGCTTACACTTTCTGTCGTTTCCCCAAGGTGTCTGCAGCATTGTGACGTATTTGTAGGCATATCATTGGAAGATTGACCATAAGAGACTACATTTACCAGGTGCTCGCTTGGTGTCCTCCATCAAAATTATTGCGTAATCTCCAGCTGCGTGTATTTTTCCATTTGCTTCCGAGGAGAAACCCAACTGCCACGAATGATTTATCATCGAATAGATATGTGACACCTTGAGGATTGATTCTAAACAACGTTTGCCATGTTTCTGTCAATATTATGGAGTTAATTTGGTAAAAAGTTTGGCGTTGTAATGACTGAATTTTCGGGGGGTTTTCTTAGCCAAACGTGATGAACAAAACGGAGCGATTTCTCCTACACAAATAATATTTTTGGAAAAACTGAACATTTGCTATCTAACTGAGTCTCCTCATTGAAAACATCCGAAGTTCTTCAAAGGTAAATGATTTTATTTGAATGCTTTTCTTGTTTTTGTGAAAATGTTGCCTGCTGAATGCTAGGCTTAATGCTATGCTAGCAATCAATACTCTTACACAAATGCTTGTGTAGCTATTGTTGAAAAGCATATTTTGAAAATCTGAGATGACAGTGTTGTTAACAATTAGGCTAAGCTTGTGAGTGAATATATTTCTTTCATTTCATTTGCGATTTTCATGAATAGTTAACGTTGCATTATGGTAATGAGCTTGAGGCTATGATTACGCTTCCGGATACGGGATTGCTCGACGCAAGAAGTTAACCAAGTTCAATTCTTCCCAAAGGGTCGTTACATCTGTAGATCAGACAAAAACATGTCCTCACCATTACAAGTATATATACCCCACTTTGGACACTCCTCCTTCTCTCCAATCCTTACATCTTCGGGGTCGACAGGAAGAGGGTAACAGGATACTAAACCCTTACTACTCCCTTCAGGGGGTCTGACCTGACCTCCTGACCTAAACCCCTCCTTCGCCTAATCCACAGATGTCCATCCTCTTCCCCTAAAGCAATCCTGTGATCTCCTCCCGTCCACCCAGCACATTCCAGTCACTATGTCTTTCTACTAATCTCACTCCTTTATATACTCTGCGTCTGAACTATCATGTCTTGAATAAGTTCAAAGTTTAGAATCCAACAATAATCATAAAGTTACACTCCCTTTCAGTCAGTCAACTTCGGTACAACATACAATGGGAAAAGACAATCATTCCCCATGCCGATCCAAACGGATACTAAATGAAACAGCCCCATGGCAGACCACCCAGACCTGACCCTGCAAGATGCGTCAGTTTTGCCAATTTATTGTCTTTTGTTTGAAACACACCTGTCAATGTTGAGTAAGGATGCACACCTAATTATGCATATAGAAGTAGGACTAGTCTACCTGGCCTGCACAAGAATGTAGGCCTATAAATGTGCACATTTGGGGATGTCTGATAGTATTTCTGATTGTCTTAATGCACCACCACTAATGAGTTGTGGAGCTTCTCAAAGCAATTGTTTCTTCACCTCAAACAGCAAGTAAACTAAGTCTAATCAAAATCAATTGCATATGACAATAGTTCCTTCAAAGTATTTTCGTAATATATTTTCACTCGGCATGAAAGGGAAAAATGTAATGATCTGATCCAGTGGAAATGTCATAAAATACCTGATTACTCTTAATCCTTTGCACAACTAGCCGACAGCTGTGTCTGTCCCAAACTCACAGGCGCGGGAAACTCTGAGGGCCCAGAATATTTGATACAATGTTGCAAGCTTGCTAGCACAAGTTTTGGAGGACCCAGTTGATAGTTGATACAATGTTTCAAGTTTGTTGTAGACAGGCCATGCGCAGCAAATGTGATTTCTAGGATATTTATTTTTAATCAGGATATTTTCTACCTGCAGGCTGCAATGTTTTTATTTGTTATGTAGGCCATTTATTTTTACATAGTTGGCAATAAAAGTTACTTTTAGATTTGTATAATTTTCATTTAGATTTAGATAGAATGTAGATTAATCACAGACAATGATTTTGAGATACTATTATAAATTAAATGAAACTGTTCCATAAAAATGTGCATATGAAAATCATAACTGGCAAGCAGATCAGTAGAAATGGTAAGATACATTGTCACTCTAAATGGAAAAGTTTAACAACCGCTGGTGTAGTTAATTACTGAAAACTTCGGGAGCAAAATGACAGAATTTACAAAGTCCAGCAGCAGCAGGGGGAGGAGGAGAGTTTTTCTCAGTTATATTGATGACTGGCTCCCTCAAATAACTTGTGTATCTGTTATTTAATCAAACAGCATGCTTAAAGCATCAGACAAGTTACGTACATATAGTTGATTTTATTAAAACACATGGAGCGATTGGTAGAAAGAACAGATGACTCTTGGTTGACCAAGATTTATTTTAGTTGGGGACAGCACTAGAACATGATTTTGGGGCTCTCGAGTGGCACAGCGGTCTAAGTCACTGCATCTCTGTACTTGAGGCGTCCCTACAGGCTGTATCACAACCGGCCGTGATTGGGAGTCCCATAGGGTGGTGCACAATTGTCTCAGCGTCGTCCGGGGTAGGCCATCACAGAAAACTTAACTGACTTGCCTAGTTAAATAAAGGTTACAATTAAATAAATAAAATAGTGTTTTCTGACAAACCATTTTTTACAAATCCATCCAGGCACCAACTTTGAGAAGGGTTTAAAACAAAGGTTTCAAACCAATTCATGAATATTATTGAATCTAGGTATGTTTCGCCTTTCATGTAATGGCATGAAAAAAAATTGGCTGAATATTATACAATGACTTATCAACAGCTCTAATAACTTGACCCCACAAGAAATCTTCACTGGCAATTCTAGAATATACTATATAGCCTAGAAACCTGGTTAAACTATCATTATGACATCATGGATGAATTCTAGAATATACTATATATCCTTGAAATCTGTTTAAAACCATAATTTTGACCTCATTGATGGCCAGTCTTTGTATTTATGGTGTAGTGAATTCAGGGGATAGTCCAGAGCTGAACTCGTTTTATCCACGTTTTGAGGCTATACAGTGTTGATTTACATTGTTTCTAAACATTGGCGTAAAAAAAGGTTATTTGGGGTTCTGATGGGGTACAACAGTTGAACTAAGCTCATGAGGCATGTGTTATATTCTTCAAGAATCAATGGCTATAAATAAATAATTACAAAGTCAAAATATGGATGTAGCTATTGCATATTTCCCCTTTAACACCAAACATCAGTTCAACAACTGCAGTTTGTGCTTTTGTATTCAAGACAGTACTTACTAGTGTTAATCAGGGGCCGGTTTCTCAAAACCATCTTACGGCTAAGTTCATCGTTAGAACCATTGGATGCCTTAAGATGCGTTTGGCAAACCGGGCCCAGAAATCCAGTTTCCTCCTTTTTGGATATGACAGTCACCTCCCCATCCTCCTCTTTCACTCTGAACGCATCTTCCTCTTCTTTCACTGAAACGTCTTTCTCTTCTTCTTTCACTGTAACAGCCTCACCATCTACTTCTTGTTTTACTGGGAAATCCTCTTCTTCCTCTTCTTTCACGACAACGTTCAGCCACAGTCCATCTTTTTCCGTCCAGCAGATACCCTCTTCTTTAGCAGAAGGAGAGTAGCTTAGTGAGCTCATGGTCGGGGATGTAAGCTAGCTAGGCTAATGCTAATTTAACCAGCCCGCTAGCTGACTAATAACAACACCGTAATATGAAATTAAATCGGATAACTAACTAGACGACAGAAGTGGGTGTAAAACACAGTGGTTAATATACACTAAAGCGTCTAAGGAGCTCTACTGGTTCGTCTATTTTGTCTACTCAGCTACCGAGGTGTCTGACTAACTGTTGCTGCTGTTGAAAGAAGCGTTCCGTCCACTAGATTATACGTCACACTAACAGCATTTCCTTAAATTCCCATACCGCCATCTGCTGACTGGAGTGGATAACGCAGTTGAGTAAGATGTATATTTAATTTTCAGACAAAAAGTTAAAGGGTAGGTATCAGAGACGACGCTAGTCCTAAAATATTAATTACCCCCCCCCCCCCCCCCCTAAATAAATCAATATCAGTCAATAGATTTTTTTCTGCGATTAATTTTTTTCGTCAACCGTTCCATCACATTAAGATTCTTACGGGCGGCACTAGGACCGGGGAAGGCTGCTGCTGCGCTAGTGACTGTCAGACTTTCTTCAGCAAAGATGGCGGACATAAATACTAGGAGAGGGGTACCCCTACACAGAACTGAACTGGATCAAAGATGGCGAACAGAAATACTAGGAGAGAGGGGTACCCCTACACAGAACTGAACTGGATCAAAGATGGCAGACAGAAATACTAGATTGGAAGCAAATGTAAGGGATTATAATGTCATAACGAATCATGCAAAAACATGTACAGTTGACAGGAATGTTTGTTCATGTAGAGACAAACGATAATGCATTTTCTTATCATAAAGTTCATTTATGAAAATCGTGATTTAGCAGGCTAGATGGGTGTTGTGACATGAGTTTGAAATTGTAATTCTGGTTGTTTTAGGGACTCCTGAAACAACCAGCAAACCAGGCTGTCGTTTTGTGAAACAGTGGGTGTATAGAATCTAGCTAGCTGAAGAATTTACAGCAAATTGAATGTACAATTGTGTAAGCTTGTCTTGCTGATATTTACCATGCAGATAGATTAAATAACGTAGCCAGCTATGTTCTTGCTTATTGTGCAGTGGATGATTAAAATCCCGGTATGCCCATGGATGTGTAGCTAGATATCTAGCCGATCTGTGTATGGACCCAAACGTTTGGTATACATATTAGTTCAGAACCTAGCTATGAACCTCAGCTATCATAGCCAGTTGTATCAACTTCAAAACAGCCTGAATGACATTAATGAAGCCTATGGATTGAGTAGAATATAATATGTTGTGCCAAGGATGAAAGTCATATATACATGTAGTTATTACCATGCATGAGATCCCCACATTGTATCCTGTACATTTAATATATTCACTGATCATGTACTCTACCTTCGCAAATAAAGGTGCATTTCAGGTATGAATGTCTTTGAGATTATTTTTCAGTCATATCCAATACCAGGAGTATCAAATTCCAGTCTTTGAATGACTCTGTGTCTGCATGTATGTAATACAATTATACACTTCAACAGTGTTTACCAATCGTGATCCTGGGACATCAATGGTTACACATTATAACTAATAGACTAGAAATAGGATTTAACTAGTTAATTCAAATATACAGAAATATAATGTTAAAAAACACTATACTACACTTCCTATGCATCATGTAAATACTCTAACACCGGTTCATCTCAACATCTAATGCCCTTCATCTGCATTGATCTGATAAACACAGGATAGGTGGAGTATTTCATCACATTACACTTCATTTCAACCAGTAGAGAATGTGAAACGCTTTATTGAAAAGCTCATTATACAGGTGTTATAAATACAAGTTCAATATGTACTTCAATGCACTTCTGTTGTGAATTATAAAAACAGGAAGAAAGAGGAGGTGGAGAGAGAGGAGTTAAAGACAGAAAGGGAAAGAGGTAAACACATAGGAGCAGGGAAGGCAGCACGTGATTAATTAATCACAGTGCTACCTAAATATTCTCTCAGTTCATCACAATTACATAAGTGTCTAGTCGGCACAATGGTTATCTTTAAAGCAGGTGAGGTGGCGATGATGGGACTGGGGGTTGGCATCCTCTCACATCAAAACATATCTGCAGACGAGAGACAGATGGAGAGAGAGAGCATGTTTAAGCCTTGTTAGTCATCAATCAGGAGGTGAAATGCAAAACTGACCTTGGATCATTAACTCTGGGACTACTGCATCTATCTGTATTTCAATGTAAAGCATATCTTAAATAATACTTCCTGTTGACCTGACCAAGTGACCCCTCACATCTGATCATGCTTACTTACTTACTGACTTTATTGTCCCCATAGGGAAATTCTGTTGCAGTGTCATGTACACATTCGAAGTGGCGTTTAAATACAAAACACGATTGACAACTTTCATAACAGTTACGCACCAATAAGAAGAATAATAGTAAGAAATGAGAAATAAAACTTTTAAAACAATAAATCAATCCATTTTTTTTAAAGAAGAAAAGACTAGCCTGCTGGCCTTACGGGGTCAATGGGAACATTCACCGGAGCTATTTAGGAGGGATATCACACCTGGCACAAATTATTGTCTTGTTCTATTCCTCCTGCTGGGGGGTGCCCTATACCTGCGCCCAGAGGGGAGTAATTCAAAGTCCAGGTACAGGGGGTGGCTTGGGTCTAAAATGATTTTGAGAACCTTACAGAGGGCTCTGACCTTAAAGATCTCATCCAGGCCTGTCTGTTTGACTCCAAGTACCTCGCTTTCTGTGGTAATAATCCTCCTCCGCATGCTTCTCTGGCTGATAGTGGCATTGCCAAACCAACAAACAATACAAAAAGTTAAAATACTCTCAATAAAAGATTTGTAAAACAGAGTCAGTATAGTACAGACTATATTAAAAGAACCCAATTTTTTTTTAGAAAGTACAGTCTCTGTTGGCTCTTTTTGTAGATCAGGTCTGTACATTTACTCCACTGAAGCTTATTGTCCAAAAGGACACCCAGATATTTACATTCCTCTATGATTTCTATATTCTGACCTCTGATAGATGTTGCAGAGGTAGGTGTTGTACGCTTCCTGAAGTCTATGCACATCTCTTTGGTCTTGTTGGTATTGAGGACCAAGTGTGATTCCTCATACCACTCTACAAAGTCATCTAGGACCGGGCCATGATGTTCCTCGTCATCATGCAACAGGTTGATCAAGGCAGTGTCATCAGCGAACTTAATGAGGTGTCTGTCAGTATGGGAACTAGTACAACTATTAGTGTACAAGATGTACAGAAGTGGGGACAAAACACATCCCTGAGGAGAGCCTGTGTTGGTATTGCGTATATCTGACACATGGGGACCTATTTGACTCACTGTGAGCATTGGCTCAGGAAGTCCAACAGCCACAAAACTAGCCCCCCGTCTAAGGAGAAGTCCCGAATGAGTCTCTGTGCCAGAATGTAAGGCTGGATTGCTGTGCCCTCGATGTAGCCAGTTCAGATGCAGGAGGTGTTCACCGACACAGCTGATATATCCTAGAGGATTTAGGGAGAAGGGGAGAGAGGGATGAAGTGAAGGAGAGAGACTGTTATTGAGAAAATAAGGTTGTTAAAGTGACAGTGTTCAACAGGAATGTGTGTGTGTGGCCTCACCTGGTGTCCACACCACACTAAGTGGCTGCAGAGTACTTTATGCTGAAAAATATGAACGGACCCACAAGGACAAACAATTATAGCGTAATTATAGAAATTATTAAGTGTCTTAATATTCTCTATGGTTGGCCCTCTTGCCTATTTTTTAAGGTGGAAAGAGCCACAGTTATACATCTGAACCTGCTTACTGCACAACACAATCCATCAATCAGATTGATACATGAGTGTGTAGGTGTTGGTTATAGGGTGTCTAATTGTTCTATATTTTTTCAATATAGGTGACTTAAAATAGCCTGTTTTGTTTTTGCATAGACATCATACCCTTACCTAAACTGCACCCTCACATGAGAAGTAGAAATCAAAGGGAGAGAAACTGTGAATTGTATAACTGCAGTTGACATACCTAAATAAATGGAAGACTACTCTTATTGCAATGTGAATGGCTCTTAAAAGAGCCTTTGGTTGTGCATAGTGTAGTCTATGGTGTTGCCAGGGAACAGCACCCTCTTTGAAGAAGTAGGAGGTGAAGATCTCCTGCACACGGATTGCCTCTCTTGCTGTGTTGTTGGACCCCATCCTTGAAACATCCTGCAGAGCAGCAGACTTCTCCTCTGGGACACGGTGGTGAGCTGCGGATCCGCTCCTGGTCCTCGTGTCCATCCTCATGAAGTTACGCAGGACACAGGTAGCCTTCACACACCTGAATTCCTCCAGGAGGCAGTCCCAGATGAACCTGGTCAACCAACCTTGCAGTGCCCTACCTGGTAACTGTAGGCAATCGTTTTGAAGGAATCTCCAGTTACAAGGTATCTGTAGGAATATGGAAGACAATGTAATTATTAGACTGTTACATCTCCGGGTCATTGTGGATTACTAAAGTATAATATCCCTGATAACAAATCATGATAATATTGGATTGATAGATACATGGGCACACATATGTGCATGTGTAGCATGTGACAATAACAGGATCATATCAAGGATGGCATCACAAATGAATACATAAATACCATTTGAAGCTTGATGATGAGTTGATCATTTGATTCAGCTGTGCAGTGCTGAGGCAAAAACAAAAATGTGCCTCTTGAGTCCCCAGGACTGAGAACCACTGCTCTTCATTGGGATCTCTTCATATGTAGACTGGCTTTCATGTAGCTTTTTATCTGAGGACAGAAAACCTCACAAGAAACAGACTTCATTACAAAAGTACCTGCCCTACCCAGAATAGCCTCCTCTCTCACTGACAGTTGGGGCTGCTATCCTTTCACCCTCCTCCATGGCTGTTAGCTAGCTACCTACAAATGCATTTGAATTTTATTTTTTATAGTGATAAATACATCAAGATAGCTAGCTAACATGAAGTTAGGTAGCTGGTAGTATTTAATTCACTTAGCTATGCTCAACCGGTGTCGCTCATTCAGCCGACAGAAAATCCCCATTAAGCAACGAGTCGGAGTCAGAGGCCGAGCCTTCTCTTGTCTCTACTCCTCCCGTTATGCGGTCTGAGATGCAGAAGCTTCCCATCATTAGCTCTGACAAATTGAAAACTCAAGTCATTGGCGACTCCATTACCCGCAGTATTAGGCTTAAAACGAATCTTCCAGCGATCATACACTGTTTACCAGGGGGCAGGGCTACCGACGTTAAGGTTAATCTGAAGATGGTGCTGGCTAAAGCTAAAACTGGCGAGTGTAGAGAGTATAGAGATATTGTTATCCATGTCAGCACCAGCGATGTTAGGATGAAACAGTCTGAGGTCACCAAGCGCAACATAGCTTCAGCGTGTAAATCAGCTAGAAAGATGTGTCAGCATCGAGAAATTGTCTCTGGCCCCCTCCCAGTTAGGGGGAGTGATGAGCTCTACAGCAGAGTCTCACAACTCAATCGCTGGTTGAAAACTGTTTCTGCCCCTCCCAAAAGATAGAATTTGTAGATAATTGGCCCTCTTTCTTGGACTCACCCACAAACATGACCAAGCCTGACCTGCGGAGGAGTGACAGGGCTCAAACTCCTCTAGCTCCACAATGAAATTGGGTGCAGGCCAGGCAGCAGGCTGTTAGCCAGCCTGCCAGTTTAGTGGAGTCTGCCACTAGCACAGTCAGTGTAGTCAGCTCAGCTATCCCCATTGAGACTGTGTCTGTGCATCGACCTAGGTTGGGAAAAACTAAACATGGCGGTGTTCGCCTTAGCAATCTCACTAGGATAAAAACCTCCTCCATTCCTGTCATTATTGAAAGAGATCGTGAAACCTCACATCTCAAAATAGGGCTACTTAATGTTAGATCCCTTACTTCAAAGGCAATTATAGTCAACGAACTAATCACTAATCATAATCTTGATGTGATTGGCCTGACTGAAACATGGCTTAAGCCTGATGAATTTACTGTGTTAAATGAGGCCTCACCTCCTGGCTACACTAGTGACCATATCCTCCGTGCATCCCGCAAAGGCGGAGGTGTTGCTAACATTTACGATAGCAAAATTAAATTAAAATAAACTAAAAATGACGTTTTGAGCTTCTAGTCATGAAATCTATGCACCCTACTCAATCACTTTTTATAGCTACTGTTTACAGGCCTCCTGGGCCATATACAGCGTTCCTCATTGAGTTCCCTGAATTCCTATCGGACCTTGTAGTCATAGCAGATAATATTCAAATGTTTGGTGACTTTAATATTCACATGGAAAAGTCCACAGACCCACTCCAAAAGGCTTTCAGAGCCATCATCGACTCAGTGGGTTTTGTCCAACATGTCTCTGGACCTACTCAATGTCACAGTCATACTCTAGACCTAGTTTTGTCCCATGGAATAAATGTTGTGGATCTTAATGTTTTTCCTCATAATCCTGGACTATCGGACCACCATTTTATTACGTTTGCAATTGCAACAAATAATCTGCTCAGACCCACATTCACAGACAACACAAAGATTCCTTGATGTCCTTCCAGACACCCTCTGTCTACCCAAGGACGTCAGAGGACAAAAATCAGTTAACCACCTAACTGAGGAACTCAATTTAACCTTGCGCAATACCCTAGATGCAGTTGCACCCCTAAAAGCTAAAAAAAAATCTCATAAGAGACTAGCTCCCTGGTATACAGAAAATACCCGAGCTCTGAAGCTTCCAGAACATTGGAACAGAAATGGTGCCACACCAAACTGGAAGTCTTCCGACTAGCTTGGAAAGACAGTATAGTGCAGTATCGAAGAGCCCTTACTGCTGCTCGATCATCCTATTTTTCCAACTTAATTGAGGAAAATAAGAACAATCCAAAATGTATTTTTGATACTGTCGCAAAGCTAACTAAAAAGCAGCATTCCCCAAGAGAGGATGGCTTTCACTTCAGCAGTAATAGTCATGAACTTCTTTGAGGAAAAGATCCTGCGTATTCCTTCAAAGCTCAGTTGTCCTGAGTCTGCACAACTCTGCCAGGACCTAGGATCAAGAGAGAGACTCAAGTCTTTTAGTACTATATCTCTTGACACAATGATGAAAATAATCATGGCCTCTAAACCTTCAAGCTGCATACTGGACCCTATTCCAACTAAACTACTGAAAGAGCTGCTTCCTGTGCTTGGCCCTCCTATGTTGAACATAATAAACTATAATAGACTCTCTATCCACCGGATGTGTACCAAACTCACTAAAAGTGGCAGTAATAAAGCCTCTCTTGAAAAAGCCAAACCTTGACCCAGAAAATATAAAAACACTATCGGCCTATATCGAATCTTCCATTCCTCTCAATCTTTTTTGAAAAGGCTGTTGCGCAGCAACACACTGCCTTCCTGAAGACAAACAATGTATACGAAATGCTTCAGTCTGGTTTTAGACCCCATCATAGCACTGAGACTGCACTTGTGAAGGTGGTAAATGACCTTTTAATGGCATCAGACCGAGGCTTTGTATCTGTCCTCGTGCTCCTAGACCTTAGTGCTGCTTTTGATACCATCGATCACCACATTCTTTTGGAGAGATTGGAAACCCAAATTGGACTACATGGACAAGTTTTGGCCTGGTTTAGATCTTATCTGTCGGAAAGATATCAGTTTGTCTCTGTGAATGGTTTGTCCTCTGACAAATCAACTGTACATTTCAGTGTTCCTCAAGGTTCCGTTTTAGGACCACTATTGTTTTCACTATATATTTTACCTCTTGGGGATGTCATTCGAAAACATAATGTTAACTTTCACTGCTATGCAGATGACACACAACTGTACATTTCAATGAAACATGGTGAAGCCCCAAAATTGCCCTCGCTAGAAGCCTGTGTTTCAGACATAAGAAAGTGGTTGGCTGCAAACTTTCTACTTTTAAACTCGGACAAAACAGAGATGCTTGTTCTAGGTCCTAAGAAACAAAGAGATCTTCTGTTGAATCTGACAATTAATCTTAATGGTTGTACAGTCGTCTCAAATAAAACTGTGAAAAAAAGGACCTCGGCGTAACTCTGGACCCCGATCTCTCTTTTGACGAACATATGAAGACTGTTTCAAGGACAGCTTTTTTCCATCTAAGTAACATTGCGAAAATCAGAAACTTTCTGTCCAAAAATGATGCAGAAGAATGTATCCATGCTTTTGTTACTTCTAGGATAGACTACTGCAATGCTCTACTTTCCGGCTACCCGGATAAAGCACTAAATACACTTCAGTTAGTGCTAAATACGGCTACTAGAAACCTAACTAGAACCCCAAAAAAATATCATATTATTCCAGTACTAGCCTCCTGTCAAGGCAAGGTGTGATTTCAAGGTTTTACTGCTAACAAAGCATTACATGGGCTTGCTCCTACCTATCTCTCTGATTTGGTCCTGCCGTACATACCTACACGTACGCTACGGTCACAAGAAGCAGGCCTCCTAATTGTCCCTAGAATTTCTAAGCAAACAGCTGGAGGCAGGGCTTTCTCCTATAGAGCTCCATTTTCATTGAATGGTCTGCCTACCCATGTGAGAGACGCAGACTCGGTCTCAACCTTTAAGTCTTTACTGAAGACTCATCTCTTCAGTGGGTCATATGATTGAATGTAGTCTGGCCCAGGAGTGTGAAGGTGAACAGAAAGGCTCTGGAGCAACGAACCGTCCTTGCTGTCTCTGCCTGGCCGGTTCCTCTCTTTCCACTGGGATTCTCATCCTCTAACCCTATTACAGGGGCTCAGTCACTGGCTTACTGGTGCTCTTTCATGCCTTCCCTAGGAAGGGTGCGTAACTTGAGTGGGTTGAGTCATTGATGTGATCTTCCTGTCTGGGTTGGCGCCCCCCCTTGGGTTGGGCCGTGGCGGAGATCTTTGAGGGCTATACTCGGCCTTGTCTCAGGATGGTAAGTTGGTGGTTGAAGATATCCCTCTAGTGGTGTGGGGGCTGTGCTTTGGCAAAGTGGGTGGAGTTATATCCTTCCTGTTTGGCCCTGTCCGGGGGTGTCATCGGATGGGGCCACAGTGTCTCCTGACCCCTCCTTTCTCAGCCTCCAGTATATATGCTGCAGTAGTTCGTGTGTCGGGGGGCTAGGGTTAGTTTGTTATATATGGAGTACTTCTCCTGTCTTATCCGGTGTCCTGTGTGAATTTAAGTATGCTCTCTCTTTCTCTCTTTCTTTCTCTCTCTCGGAGGACCTGAGCCCTAGGACCATGCCTCGGGACTACCTGGCATGATGACTCCTTGCTGTCCCCAGTCGACCTGGCCGTGCTGCTGCTCCAGTTTCAACTGTTCTGCCTGCGGCTATAGAATCCTGACCTGTTCACCGGACGTGCTACCTGTCCCAGACCTGCTGTTTTCAACTCTCTCGAGACAGCAGGGGTGGTAGAGATACTCTTAATGATCGGCTATGAAAAGCCAACTGACATTTACTCCTGAGGTGCTGACTCGCTGCACCCTCGACAACTACTGTGATTATTATTATTTGACCATGCTGGTCATTTATGAACATTTGAACATCTTGGCCATGTTCTGTTATAATCTCCACCCGGCACAGCCAGAAGAGGACTGGCAACCCCTCATAGCCTGGTTCCTCTCTAGGTTTCTTCCTAGGTTTTGGCCTTTCTAGGGAGTTTTTCCTAGCCACCGTGCTTCTACACCTGCATTGCTTGCTGTTTGGGGGGTTTTAGGCTGGGTTTCTGAACAGCACTTTGAGATATCAGCTGATGTACGAAGAGCTATATAAATACATTTGATTTGATATCCATAATCTTTGGTGTAGCCAACCCAACTCTCACATGGCACTATTGCGGGGCACGGTGTGTAGTAAAACATTACTACATGAAAATCACAGTATGCGTGCCCCCCAGTCTGCGGTCAGCAGATAGACCCTTCTCAAATATATATGTTAAGTTATTTTTTGGAAACGGAACGGAGAAAACAACAGGTAGCAACAAATTGAATGCGGTACTTACTGGTGTTAATCAGATCTCCTATCTCCACCTCTTCTTCTTTCAATGTGACAGTAATCTCCCCTTCCTTCTTCATTCCAAAAACTGTATCCTCCCTCCTCTTTCTCTTCCTCCTCTTTTTTTACTGTAACATCCTATTCCTCTTTCACAAATGGAATAGACAACAGGTGGAAATTATAGGCAATTAGCAAGACACCCCCAATAAAGTAGTGGTTCTGCAGGTGGTGACCACAGACCACTTCTCAGTTCCTATGCTTCCTGTCTGATGTTGTGGTCACTTTTGAATGCTGGCGGTGCTTTCACTCTAGTGGTAGCATGAGACAGAGTCTACAACCCACACAAGTGGCTCAGGTAGTGCAGCTCATCCAGCATGGCACATCAATGCGAGCTGTGGCAAGAAGGTTTGCTGTGTCTGTCAGCGTAGTGTCCAGAGCATGGAGGCGCTACCAGGAGACAGGCCAGTACATCAGGAGACATGGAGGAGGCCGTAGGAGGACAAAAACCCAGCAGCAGGACCGCTATCTCCGCCTTTGTGCAAGGAGGAGCAGGAGGAGCCATGCAAAATGACCTCCAGCAGGCCACAAATGTGCATGTGTCTGCTCAAACGGTCAGAAACAGACTCCATGAGGGTGGTATGAGGGCCCGACGTCCACGGGTGGGGGTTGTGCTTACAGCCCAACACCGTGCAGGACGTTTGGCATTTGCCAGTGAACACCAAGATTGGCAAATTCGCCACTGGCACCCTGTGCTCTTCACAGATGAAAGCAGGTTCACACTGAGCACATGTGACAGACGTGAGAGTCTGGAGATGCCGTGGAGAACGTTCTGCTGCCTGCAACATCCTCCAGCATGACCGGTTTGGCGGTGGGTCAGTCATGGTGTGGGGTTGCATTTCTTTGGGGGGCCGCACAGCCCTCCATGTGCACGCCAGAGGTAGCCTGACTGCCATAAGGTACCGAGATGAGATCATCAGACCCCTTGTGAGACCATATGCTGGTGCGGTTGGCCCTGGGTTCCTCCTAATTCAAGACAATGCTAGATCTCATGTGGCTGGAGTGTGTCTGCAGTTCCTGCAAGAGGAAGGCAAATCAAATCAAATCAAATTTATTTGTCACATACACATGGTTAGCAGATGTTAATGCGAGTGTAGCGAAATGCTTGTGCTTCTAGTTCCGACAATGCAGTAATAACGAACAAGTAATCTAACTAACAATTCCAAAAAAAACTACTGTCTTATACACAGTGTAAGGGGATAAAGAATATGTACATAAGGATATATGAATGAGTGATGGTACGGAGCAGCATAGGCAAGATACAGTAGATGATATCGAGTACAGTATATACATATGAGATGAGTATGTAAACCAAGTGGCATAGTTAAAGTGGCTAGTGATACATGTATTACATAAGGATGCAGTCGATGATATAGAGTACAGTATCTACGTACGCCCGTTCCCCAGACCTGAATCCAATTGAGCACATCTGGGACATCATGTCTCGCTCCATCCACCAACGCCACGTTGCACCACAGACTGTTCAGGAGTTGGCGGATGCTTTAGTCCAGGTCTGGGAGGAGATCCCTCAGGAGACCATCCACCACCTCATCAGGAGCATGCCCAGGCGTTGTAGGGAGGTCATACAGGCACGTGGAGGCCACACACACTACTGAGCCTTATTTTGACTTGTTTTAAGGACATTACATCAAAGTTGGATCAGCCTGAAGTGTGGTTTCCCACTTTAATTTTGAGTGTGACTCCAAAACCAGACCTCCATGTGTTGATAAATTTGATTTCCATTGATAATTTTTGTGTGATTTTGTTGTCAGCACATTCAACTATGTAAAGAAAAAAGTATTTAATAAGAATATTTCATTCATATTTCATTTCATTCAGATCTAGGATGTTATTTTAGTGTTCCCTTCATTTTTTGAGCAGTGTATAATGTTTATAGACTGATCAGAGCGCTATAATATATAATGTTTATAGGCCTAGGCGTGAAGTGTCCTATGACCAGTTGAAGTAGAACAGAGCTCTATAATATATAATGTTTATAGGCTGAACAGAGCTCTATAAAATATATAATGTTTATAGGCTGAGGCCTGAAGTGTCCCAGGACCAGTGGAAGTTGAACAGAGCTCTATAATATATAATGTTTATAGGCTTGTCACGTTCTGACCTTAGTTCAGTGTTTATTAAAACCATTTTAATATGAACACTTACCACGCTGCACCTTGGTCCTCCTCTCTATCTCCAGATGACATCCGTTACAGAAACACCCACCAAAAAAGGACCAAGCAGCGTGGTATTGGGCAGCAGCGATCTCAGGACTCCTGGACATGGGAGGACGTTTTGGACGGCAAGGGTTGCTCATGGGAGGAAATCCTGGTGGGAGGGGATCGCCTCCTATGGGAACAGGTGGAGGCAGCCAGGAGAGCGGAGGCAGCAGGTAATGGGAACCAGCGCTTCGAGGGAACACGGCTGGCAAGGAAGCCCGAGAGGCAGCCCCAAAAATGTATTGGGGGTGGCACACAGGGAGTGTGGCAAAGTCAGGTAGGAGACCTGCGCCAACTCCCCGTGCTTACCGTGGAGAGAGAGGGTGTCGTACTGGTCAGGCACCGTGTTATGCGGTGGAGGGCACGGTGTCCCCAGTACGCGTGCTTAGCTCACGGCGCTACATCCCGGCTCCCCATATCGGCCGGGCTAGAGTGGGCATCGAGCCAGGTGCCATGAAGCCGGCTCTGCGCATCTGGTCTCCAGTGCGTCTCCTCGGGCCGGCGTACATGGCACCAGCCTTACGCATGGTGTCCCCGGTTCGCCAGCACAGCCCAGTGCGGGCTATTCCACCTCGCCGCACTGGCCTGGCTACGGGGATCATTCAAACAGGTAAGGTTGGGCAGGCTCGGTGCTCAAGAGCTCCAGTGCGCCTTCACGGTCCGGTCTATCCGGTGGCAGCCCCCCGCACCAGACTGTCTCTCTGTCTTCTCCCTACAGGTGCTCCCGCCTGTCCAGCGCAGCCAGAGCCTTCCTCCTGCCCAGCACCGCCAGAGTCTCCCGTCTGTCCTGAGCCGCCAGAGTCTCCCGTCTGTCCTGAGCCGCCAGAGTCTCCCGTCTGTCCTGAGCCGCCAGAGTCTCCCGTCTGTCCTGAGCTCCCGTCTGTCCGGAGCCGCTAGAGCCGTCAGTCAGCCGGGAGCTGCCAGAGCCGTCAGCCAGCCAGGGGCCGCCAGGGCCGTCAGTCAGCCAGGCGATGCCAGAATCGCTCTTCACTCCGGAGCTGCCGGAGTCTCCCGCCTGTCCGCCGCTGCCGGAATCTCCCGTCCATTCGGGATCCGTGGCGTGGGTCCCCAGTCCAAAGTCGGCGGCAAGGGTCGCCGCTCTAAAGAGGTCACGGAGGCGGCCCCGAGGCGCAAAAAAACTATGGTGAAGTGGGGTCCACGTCCCGCGCCAGAGCCGCCACCGCGGACAGACGCCCACCCAGACCCTCCCCTTTAGGTTCAGGTTTTGCGGCCGGAGTCCGCACATTTGGGGGGAGGGGGTACTGTCCCGTTCTGACCTTAGTTCCTTTGATTTGTCTGTGTGTAATTATGGTCAGGGCGTGAGTTGGGGTGGGCAGTCTATGTTTGTTTTTCTATGTTGATTTTTGAGTTCGGCCTAGTATGGTTCTCAATCAGAGGCAGCTGTCAATTGTTTTCCCTGATTGAGAATCATACTAAGGTAGCCTAGCCTTTTGGTTGGTGGTGTTTTTTTCCCGTGTGAGTGTTTGGGCCACACGGTACTGTTTCGGTTTTGTATATTTCACGTTTATTATTTTGTTCCAGTGTTCAGTTGTGTTTTTTTAATAAATCAATATGGACACTTACCACGCTGCGTTTTGGTCCGATCCTTACTCCTCCTCAGACGAAGAGGACGATATCCGTTACAAGGCTGAACAGAGCTCTATAATATATAATGTTTATGGGCTGATGCCTGAAGTTTTCCAGGACCAGTGGAAGAAGATCAGAGCTCTATAATATATAATGTTTATAGGCTGAACAGAGCTCTATAATATATATAATGTTTATAGGCTGAGGCCTGAAGTGTTCCAGGACCAGTTGAAGTTGAACAGAGCTCTATAATATATGTTTATAGGCTGTTCAGAGCTCTATTATATAATGTTTATAGGCTGATCAGAGCTCTATAATATATCATGTTTATTGGCTGATCAGAGCTCTATTATATATCATGTTTATAGGCTGATCAGAGCTCTATAATATATAATGTTTATAGGCTGAACAGAGCTCTATAATATATGTTTATAGGCTGATCAGAGCTCTATAATATATCATGTTTATAGGCTGATCAGACCTCTATTATATATAATGTTTATAGGCTGATCAGAGCTCTATAATATATAATGTTTATAGGCTGAGGCCTGAAGTGTTCCAGGACCATTGGAAGTTGAACAGAGCTCTATAATATATCATGTTTATAGGCTGATCAGAGCTCTATAATATATAATGTTTATAGGCTGAGACCTGAAGTGTTCCAGGACCAGTTGAAGTTGAACAGAGCTCTATAATATATCATGTTTATAGGCTGATCAGAGCTCTATAATATATAATGTTTATAGGCTGAGGTCTGAAGTGTTCCAGGACCAGTTGAAGCCCAAAGATCCAGCACCATATTTGACAGTAGGTGCAGGGTTCTGTTCTGCATTCTAATTTAGACTCTAAACCCACTGGTGTTACCAAGGAGCTCTATGTTCATGTCATCCAACATGTAAATGACTGGAGACAATAAAAGGCTGAACTACATTGGTAATTGGATTGAAAGCGGTGCTGTAGTCAGATTACTGGGAAATAGAGGTGTTTAGCCACGCCCACCAGTGATGGGTTTGGTGTCAGAATGAGAACGCAGGGCCATCTCAGGCCCCACACTTTAACCCCATTTGGAAACCTGTGGTTTGAATTGAAGAGGGCAGTCCATAAGGACCTGGAAGGACTCTGTAAGGAGAATGGTATAAGATCACTATGTGTTCTAGAACTCATCAAACATCTGGTAGGATTCTCTATGGAGAATGATATAAGATCACTATGTGTTCTAGATCTCATCAAACATCTGGTAGGATTCTGTATCGAGGAATGGTCTAAGATCCCTCATACGGTGTTCTCCAATCTCATAAAACATTTTATCATCGCAAGGTGAGGTATCGAGAGGTAGTAATCAAATCAAATATTATTGGTCACATACACATGGTTAGCAGATGTTATTGTAGTGAAATGCTTATGCTTCTAGTTCCGACAGTGCAGCAATATCTAACAAGTAATCGAACAATTCCACAACAACTACCTAATACACACAAATCTAAAGGGATGGAAGAAGAATATGTACATATAAATATATGGATGAGCGGCATAGACAAGGTGCAATAGATGGTAAAAGATACAGTGTATACATATGAGATGAGTAATGGAAGATATGTAAACATTATTATTAAAGTGGCATTGTTTAAAGTGACTAGTGAGTCTCTATGTAGGCAGAAGCCTCTCCGAGTTAGTGATGGCTGTTCAGCAGTCTGACGGCCTTCAGATAGAAGCTGTTTTTCAGTCTCTGGGTCCCTGCTTTGATGCACCTGCACTGACCTTGCCTTCTGGATGGTAGCGGGCTGAACAGGCAGAGGCTCGTCTGGTTGTTATATTTAAAGGCATTTTTAACCTTTATTTAACTAGGCAAGTCAGTTAAGAACAAATTCTCATTTTCAATGACGGCCTAGGAACAGTGGGTTAACTGCCTGTTCAGGGGCAGAACGACAGATTTGTACCTTGTCAGCTCGGGGATTTGAACTTGCAACCTTCCGGTTACTAGTCCAACGCTCTAACGACTAGGCTACCCTGCCGCTATATAGTGTTTACATTTATCAAGGGTGCCAATAATACTGGACCTGATTGTATATCTTAAATGACCACGTTTTCACAAATTTGATGACTAAATCACCAAGTAATTCAAAAAGGTCAGGGGACCCTGGCTGGAAGTATGATGTAATGCAACTTTCACGCGGTATGGCTGAGCAGACCCCTATCAGGCCTCTCAGTTCCATTACAATACACCGAAGGCGTCTTCGGTACGGGGAGGGGGGGGGGGTTTAGAGCCCCTACGCTCGATTACGCACAACGCTTGCGGTACGGTTTTGGAAGCATAAGGACCTAATCTTTCATATCAGCCAGAAACTATTTTTTTAAACTAAAGGTTAAATTGATACACACCTTTATAGGGTTAAAGTTGTGTTCCCACTCGGCCACACAGAGGGGTTCAACTGTGCTAAATAGGTCTCTAACATGATCTGAACACCCACGTGGAATGGAAAAAGGCCTCCAGAAATGTGTCGTAACTGAAAAATACAGTCGGCTGCAACTGTGACGAATCACTGAAACATACTGTCAGTTGCAACTGTATTAAAACACTGAAACATACTGTCAGCTGCAACTGTGATGAAACACGGAAACATACTGTCAGCTGCAACTGTGATAATTACTGAAACATACTGTCAGCTTTAACTGTGATGAAACACTGAAATGTACTGTCAGCTTTAACTGTGATGAATCTGGTTAAAACAGTGTGCATTAAGTGTGAAATGATTTTGATGTGATATGAAAGTATTATGTGAAATGATTTTGATGTGATATGAAAGTACAGCGATTTATGTTTCTAGAAATGTATCGCAATTGAGAACCGATTCACATTTAGATGGAATATTTGACTATTTTGGCTGCCCGAGCCAGTCTACCTCTGAAAATAACATACAGTCCTTGGACCTAGAGGAGTAACGGGGGCAGCAATCAGCAGTTGATACAATAACAAAGCGTACTACCTGCCCGTTTTGGTAAAAAGCTGAGGGATGGGGCTGGAGAAATGCAACCATCCATGATATCAACATTATAGTTTTAACCATGTTTTGAGGATATACAGTGTTTGTTTATATTTACTGACAAATATTAGTTTGAAAAAAACGTGTATTTTGGGTTCTGCATTTATAAGTGAATTCTTCAAGAAACAGATGGGTACATATCATTAATGTATAAGTCCCAAAATGGATGTAACAACAGCTGATTGCCCCTTTAAGACTACATATTCGGCTAATCTAATAGGAGATATTGAGGACTACAGTATTTCAGGCATTGTCATTGGATGCATCAATTATAAGGTTTTGTTGATGGTCCACTCTTGCTGTTCTACACGTTACAGTGAAGCTTCAGCCATTCCTACAGAACAACATTAAAGTGTAGAACTCCTTTATTGCATATTGGTTCAACGACTGAAGAAACGGTACTTACTGGTGTTAAACAGATCTCCAACCTCCACTTGTTCCTCATTCTCCTCTTTCACTCCAAAAACTGCATCCTCCTCTTCTTTTACAGTAACATCCTCCTCCTCTTTCACTCTGATCGGTCTTTCTCTTCTCCTTTCACTGTAACAGCCTCACCCTCTACTTGCTTTTGTATTGTAACATCCTCCTCTTCAATGAGAGCTTCTTTCTCCGTCCAGCAGACCTCCTCTTCTTTATCAGGAGGAGAGTAACTTAGTAAACTCATGGTCGGAGATTTTAGCTAGCTAGCATTAGTGACTAGCCTAGTTCTAAGCTAATTTAGCAAACCAGCTAGCTGACAAACAACATAAATATATAATTAAATGGGCCAACAAGTACATACGGAAGAAGTGTGTTTAGTACACAGCGACTAATATACACCAAAACAGTGTAAAGAGCGTGAATTTTGTAGCTATCTTTGCTAGAAAGCTACCGAGGTGTCTGACTAGCTGTTGTTGTTGAAGGAGCGTCCCGTCCACTAGATTATACGTCACACTGGCAGCGTCGCCTGAACCTAAAAGACGCACATCGCCATCTGCTGACTGGAGTGGGCAAGTTTTACTTTTCATTTATTTAATAAAAGTTTAATATTATATTACGTCGTTCAAAGAGACGCATGTGTTGATTGATTCGTGTTTAATGAGTGAGTATTTAAAACAAACTTTACACACCACTACATATTTGCATTGAACCATACTTCTGACATGGATCATTTTGACCCCAGAGGCACATCTTTTATCATAGCCAAAATGTGGTTTATTCAATTCTTCCAATTTTCATGACTTTGTCAATCAACTTGTTATTAATAAATCTAAATCATGGTTTAGTGTTTCTGTATCAAAATGGACTTTTAACAAATTCAAATCCTTTGGAGTAATTTTGACCCAAGCCAAAAGCACCTTTGATAAATAGGACATTTATTTCAAATCAAAATCACATTATATTGGTCACATACACATGTTTTGCAGATATTATTGCAGGTGTAGCGAAATGCTTGCGTTTCAAGCTCCGACAGTGCAGTAATTTCTAACAAGTAATATCTAACAATTTCACAACATATACCCAATACACACAAATCTAAGTATTTGAATCTAGGTTTCTCTGTAGACATGATCCATCCCACCAGAGGGTGGAGGGGTACCTTATCAGTGGTTTTGACCAGATAGACACCTGCAGACACACAGTATAGTGCCTCCCTTGTATTCTCCTAAGATTGGATTTTTCTATACCATGTATCACATGACTGTGTACAAAACTGCCAGCAGGAGAAAAATCTGCCAGCGATATACAGTGCATTCGTAAAGTATTCAGACCCCTTCACTTTTTCAACATTTTGTTACATTACAGCCTTATTCAAAAAAAATTCCCCTCATCAATCTACACATAACGTAATGACAAACCATTTGCAAATGTATTTACTTAAGTGTTCAGACCCTTTGCTAAGAGACTTGAAATTGCTTTCAGGTAAATCCTGTTTCCATTGATCATCCTTGAGATGTTTCGACAAATTGATTGGAGTCCACCTGTGGTAAATTCAATTGATTGGACATGATTTGGAAATGCACACACCTGTCTATATAAGGTCCCACAGTTGTCAGAGTGAAAACCAAGCCCTGAGGTCAAAGGAATTGTCAGAAGAGCTCTGAGAAAGGATTGTGTTGAGGCACAGATCTGGGGAAGGATACCAAAACATTTCTGCATCATTGAAGGTCCCCAAGAACACAGTGGCCACCATAATTCTTAAAAGGAAAAAGTTTGGAACCACCAAGACTCTTCCTAGGGCTGGCCACCCAGCCAAACTGAGCAATCTTGGTATTTTGGTATTTTATTAGGATCCCCATTAGCTGTTGCAAAAGCAGCAGCTACTCTTCCTGGGGTCCACACAAAACATGACACAAATCAATAGACAAGACCAGCTCAAGTACAGAAATACATACATTTGGGAGAAGGGCCTTGGTCAGGGAGGTGACCAAGAACCCGATGGTCACTCTGACAAAGCTCCAGAGTTCCTCTGTGTCGATGGGAGAACCTTCCAGAAGGACAACCATCTCTGCAGCACTCCACCAATCAGATCTTTACGGTAGAGTGGCCAGACGGAAACCACTCCTCAGTAAAAGGCACATGACAGCCTGCTTGGAGTTTGCCAAAAAACACAGAAAGGACTCTGACCATGAGAAACAAGATTCTCTGGTCTGATGAAACCAAGATTAAACTCTTTGGCCTGAATGCCAAGATTCACATCTGGAAGAAACCTGGCACCATCCCTACTGTGAAGCATGGGGGTGGCAGCATCATGCAGCGGGGAAGTTTTGCAGTGGCAGGGACTAGCAGACTAGTCAGGATCGAGGGAAAGATGAACACAGCAAAATACAAAAAGAATTCCACTGATGAGGCTCATAGAACAGGGGAGAAATAAATAGGGTTCTACATTGTGACATCAAAATACTCCTATTACAATGTTACAACATTCTACATTGTGACATCTAAAATACTCCTACTACAATGTTAAAACATTCTACATTGTGCCATTATTTCATTGATATCAGGAAACAACTCCTTCATGTATGTATTTTCTGATGTTTGATCAGAGATCTTTTATCAGAGTATCTCTTGTCACATTGATCACAGCTATGAAGTTTCTCTCCTGTGTGTGTTCTCTGGTGTGATACTAGGCTGCTTGACTGAGTAAAACTCTTCCCACATTGATTACAGCTATAAGGTTTCTCTCCTGTGTGTGTTCTCTGGTGTGATACTAGGCTGCTTGACTGAGTAAAACTCTTCCCACATTGATTACAGCTATAAGGTTTCTCTCCTGTGTGTGTTCTCTGGTGTGATATCAGGCTGCTTGACTGAATAAAACTCTTCCCACATTGACTACAGCTATAGGATTTCTCTCCTGTGTGTGTTCTCTGGTGTAGAGTCAGATGGCTAGATGTAACAAAACTCTTCCCACATTGATTACAGCTATAAGGTTTCACTCCTGTGTGTGCTCTCAGATGTACTATCAGCCAGCTTGAGTGATTAAAACTCTTCCCACATTGAGTACAGTTATAAGGTTTGTCTACTGTGTGTATTTTCAGGTGGGATTTTAAATCTGTTGAACTAACAAAACTCTTTCCACAGTCAGAGCAGTGGTAAGGTTTCTCTCCTGTGTGTGCTCTCAGGTGTACTATAAGACAGCTTGAGTGAGTAAAACTCTTCCCACATTGATCACAGCTATAAGGTTTCTCTCCAGTGTGAATTCTCTGGTGAGTTTTCAGGCAGCTTGACTGAGTAAAACTCTTCCCACATTGATCACAGCTATAAGGTTTCTCTCCAGTGTGAATTCTCTGGTGAGTTTTCAGGCAGCTTGACTGAGTAAAACTCTTCCCACATTGATCACAGCTATAAGGTTTCTCTCCAGTGTGAATTCTCAGGTGTACTTTTAGTGATTCTGATCTTAAGTAACTCTTCCCACAATCAAAACAGTGGTGAGATTTCTCTCCTGTGTGTACTTGCTGGTGTATTTTAAGTTCTGATGAAGATTTGCAACGTTTCCCACAGTCAGAGCAGCAGTGAGATTTCCTATCTGTGGGTCTCTGCTGGTGTTTCTTGAGGTGTTCTGAAGTGGAGAGACCCTTCTCTGCCTCGTTAGCATCATGATGTTGAGGCTCCCCAGAGGATCCACGATAGTTACGTCTCTCTCCTGTGTGAAAAACAAGTCAGACAGATGATTAAAGGCCCACAACAGCAGAAATCCACCGTTAAAGGTGATGCCAAAAGCGTAGCCATGATGTTGTACAACAATTGACGTCTGTAATGAATGTTAAAATTACTTCAGAATTGTCTTAAGACAGTCAAGTGAGCAACAATAGTCCTATTTAGTCATATTTTCACAATAGTAGTAACATCAATGATGGTAGGCTAGAAATAAGTAAAAGTTGTTGATATCCTAAGCAGTGTGCCTGGCAACTTTTGGTCTCCAATATAGGCCCCTTTCTGTGTTTTCTAAAATTGCAACAAGGGTGATGCACACGCAATTTGGGTGCAGAAACACCTCCCTGGATTATAAATCATTTCATATTTCAGGTGAAACATGGAAACTAAAATGTCTCATGACATTTCATAAACTGATGACCAGATAATTGTGTGAATAATCCCACTAGGCTACTCTGTAATGTGTTGTCATTCTAAATGTCCTGAATAAAGAAAAATAGCTCTGTGTGTTGTACAATAGCATATACATCACGGAACAGTTCTCTACACATTATGAGCTAAGTATCTCTGTGTCCAGACAGACTAACGCGACCCTACTATAAATCAAGCAGACAATAACATTATAAACATCAATTTGTTAGGGATGTTGGATCCAACGTGGAGCACGGCATAACCGTCTTTACCAGAGTAATGAATGAAGAAGCACTTTGGTTGTTGTTGCATGTCGTGATGTTTGTCATTTGACTGGCATGCAGAAAATGATTTCATGGATCAACTGATGATAGTTGAACATGTGACTGTAACTAAACAGCTACTGTATTAAGTATTATGTGTAATTATTGAATAACAGCATTAATGAGTGTCGATTTGGGTGTTGTGAATCAACTTAAGGTGACTCTCGGATTTAGCAAACTGAAATCATTTAGGATTTCTGTGCCCATGAAAACTGTTCTTCCAGCGTAAGGAGACACTACATGTTACGTAGTTAGAGAGCAATTCAGAGACCTGAAAACAAAAAAATGTCCAACAGCAAGATCCAGTATTTAAGTTTCACATATGACAAGCTTAACGTTATGACTATAACTACTGTTCCCTGAAGGAGGGAAACTAGGTACTATTAAATCCACACGTTATGACTACAACTAATGTAGCACGCAGATCGGTAGAAATTGTAAGATAAATTGGCACTCCAAATGGAAAAAAGTTTGCAGATTTTACCGGAAACTTCAGGAGCATAACGTCACAATTTATGAAGGCCAGCAGCAGGTCGGTTGGTTATTCTCTTCTGGTTATATTGATCTCTGGCTTCTTCAAGTCATTTGTGTTAATTATTTTATCAAACGCTTGAAGCATCAGTTCAGTTCAAGTTCTGCACATAGTTTTTTTAAATAAATTTGATAAAACACAAACAGTTGATTTGATTAAACACATACAGTTGATTTTACTAAACACACATGTGTCTATATGGAAAAATATATGTCATTACATTTCAACCTACCAATTGGTAGAAAGAAAAATCTACTTTTTATTTATTTATCTGGGACAGCCCTAGAACATACAACATACATGCATTCAGACCCCTTCCCTTTTTACACATTTTGTTACGTTACAGCCTTATTCTAAAATGGATGACATTTTTAAAAGTGCTCAATCTGACATTACAATACCCCTTAATGCCATCACAAAACCCCATAAAAGTGAGAAAAAAGATTAGTGGTAGATTGTATCTCTCTAGGTCATGCCAGTAGGCTACAGTAGGTTGTATCTCTCCAGGTCATGCCAGTAGCTTGAAACTCTCTAGGTCATGCCAGTAGGTTACAGTAGGTTGTAACTCTCTAGGTTATGCCAGTAGGCTACAGTAGGTCGTAACTCTCTAGGTTATGCCAGTAGGTTACAGTAGGTTCTAACTCTCTAGGTTATGCCAGTAGGTTACAGTAGGTTGTAACTCTCTAGGTTATGCCAGTAGGTTACAGTAGGTTCTAACTCTCTAGGTTATGCCAGTAGGTTACAGTAGGTTGTAACTCTCTAGGTTATGCCAGCAGGCTACAGTAGTTTGTATCCAAGAGGAAACAATGATCAAAGAGTCGAATTTGGTCAACAACAAAATTAACGGCTATTTGCTATTTGAAGTTTACTTGATACAACAGAAGTTTCGTGGTGCTTAAGTTATGTGGACACGTGACATACCAACAACTTTGATAAAAACACTATAGGAGTTGTCGCCAGATCGCTATGGATATTCATGCTAGTAGCTCTCTCTAGCCACCTCTACCGGGTGGACTGTATAGAACAGTGTGTTCATCTCTACCAGGTGGACTGTATAGAACGGTGTGTTCTAATAAAACACTATAGGAGTTGTCTTCAGATTGCTATGCATATTCATGCTAGTAACTTAGCATCTCTCTCCATTGAATACAGGCGGTTGACGTCAACAACCCTCATAGAATATATATAAAAATAAAAAAAAGATTACGATAACAAGAAGTATCCACCAATCCAAAGAAAGGGCAGGCGGGAGCTAGAGAACCCTCAGTGCCGCTTTGTGGACAACGACAACCCCTTGTTTGGGCAGAGAGACATCTTGTCAGTATATCCATAATCTTTGGTGTAGTCAACCCAACTCTCACATGGCACTATTGGGGGGCACGGTGTGTAGTAAATCATCACTACATTAAAATCACTAAAGGCCGTGCCCCCCAGTCTGCGGTCAGCAGATAGACCCTTCTCAAATATATATGTTTAGTCACTTTTTGGAAACGGAACGGAGAAAACAAGCTTGTTGTCTACGTCTTCTGATTCTAGACATATCAGTTATCATCCTAGGGCCCTCCGTTGAAGAGGTATTGACGAGCCAACTCCGAATATCCTAAATTAAAAACACATTTAAGGCGGTACTTACTGGTGTCAAACAGATCTCCTATCTCCACCTCTTCGTCTTTCAATGTGACAGTAATCTCCCCTTCCTTCTTCACTCCAAAAACTGCATCCTCCTCTTCTTCCACTCTGAACGCGTCTTCCTCTTCTTTAACTGAAACGTCTTTCTCTTCTTTTTTTACTGTGACATCCTCTTCTTCCTTCTCCTCTTTCACGACAATGTTCAGCCCCAGAGCTTCTTTCTCCGTCCAGCAGACCCCCTCTTCTTTAACAGGAGGGGAGAAGTTTAGGGAGCTCATGGTCGGGGATGTTAGCTAGCTATCATTAGCAACTAGGCTAGTGCTAACTTAACCAGCCAGCTACTATAGCTAATAAAAAATAACGTAATATTAAATAGGTTAACAAGAAGATACGACAGAAGTGTGTCTAAAACACAGTAGCTAATATACACCGAAAGCGTATAAATAGCTTGAATCTTTCGGCTATGTTGGCTAGAAAGCTACCGCGGTGGTTGACGAGCTGTTTCTGAAGAACCGTCCACTAGATCATACGTCACGCTGGCAGCGTCGCCTGAAAGACGCACATCGCCGTCTGCTGACTGGAGGGGAAACGCAGTTGAGGATCATATTTTATTTTCAGACAAAGATGATATTTAAATGGATTTAATTAAATTATACTATTATATTGAGACATACAAAGACCTGACTGTGTTGATTGATTAGTGCGAACAAAACAATGTTTACTACAGTACATTTAAGGCCGTTTCATTAAGTCAAACAACATCTTAATAAGTAGCCAGCTACTGAAGGTCTATACTGCTCCTACATGGTGTAACAATATATCATGTAGATGTATATAATGAACAGACTAGGTCTATACTGCTCCTACATGGTGTAACAATACATTATGTAGATGTATATAATGAACAGACTAGGTCTATAATGCTCCTACATGGTGTAACAATACATCCATTCAAAAGTTTGGGGTCACTTAGAAATGTCTTTGTTTTTGAAAGAAAAGCACATTTTTTTATAAACAGTGTGCAGGCCTTCTTGTTCTTTAACAAAGATTTTGTAAACAGTGTTTTTGCATGCAGCAACTCAACCAGTCTCTGAACAGTTGATGTTTAGATGTGTCTGTTACTTGAACTCTGTGAAGCATTTATTTGGGCTGCCATCCGAGGTGCAGTTAACTCTAATGAACGTATCTTCTGCAGCAGAGGTTACTCTGGGTCTTCCTTTCCTGTTGCGGTCCTCATGAGAGCCACCCATACCTTGTCACAACACAACTGATTGGCTCAAACACATTAAGAAGGAAAGAATTTCCACAAATTAACATTTTACTAGGCACACCTGTTTATTGAAATGAATTCCAGGTGACTACCACATGAAGCTGGTTGAGATTATGCCAAGAGTGTGCAAAGCTGTCATCAAGGCAAAGGGTGACTTTCCAGCCAATTGTGTCAAAAATAGGTTCATTACTCAAGGCTTTGAGCAACACAGAATTTAGAACAGCCAAATTATTATAGATGGTGTTCCACACCCCGTAGAGCGTGCTCAGCGTTGCCTTTATGTCATTTACTAAACCACTGGCCGTGTTCGAGAGCATCAAATCCATGCTGCATCGTGGGTAAATGGTGACTGGCTGACTGAGTTATAAATAATAATGAGTAGTTATTTATGATGCAAGGATCAGATCAGTCAGTCGGCAGTCACCTGCACTGTCGAACAAGCACAATACCAAACCAATCAAATCAAATCAAATGGTTTTTGTCACATTCACTGAAAACAACAGGTACTGAGTCAATGTGCAGGCGTACAGGTTAGTAATGAGGCTATATACAGGGGGTACCGGTACTGAGTCAAAGTGCAGGGGTACAGGTTAGTCGAGGTAATTGAGATAATATGTGCATGTAGGTAGGAGTAAAGTGACTCTGCATTGATAAAACAGCGAGTAGCAGAAGCGTAAAGAAAGGGGGTGGGACGGTCAATCTAAATAGTCCAGATGCCATTTGACTACTTGTTCAGCAGTCTTATAGCTTGGGGGGAGAAGCTGTGAAGGAGTCTTTTGGACCTAGACTTGGGGCTCTGGTACCGCTTGCAGAGAGAAGAGTCTGTGACTTGGGTGACTGGAGTCTTTGACAATTTTTGGGGCCTTCCTCTGACACTGCCTATTCTTGGATGGCAGGAAGCTTGGCCCCAGTGTTGTATTCTGCTGTACGCACTACCCACTGTAGTGCCTTACGGTTGGATGCTGAGCAGGAACTGTCTTGGTGTGTTTGGACCATGATTGTTTGTTGATGTGGACACCAAGGAACTCTCAACCAGCTCCACAACAGCCCCGTCGATGTTAATGGGGGCCTGTTCGGCCCTCCTTTTCATGTAGTCCACGATCACCTCCTCTGTCTTGCTTACATTGAGGGAGAGGTAGTTGTCCTGGCACCACACTGCCAGGTCTCTGACCTCCTCTGTCAGGGAGAGGTTGAAAATGTCAGTGAAGACAATTGCCAGTTGGTCCGCGCATGCTCTGGGTACACGCCCTGGTAATCTGTCTGGCCCCGCAACGTTGTGAATGTTGACCTGTCTAAAGGTCTTGCTCACATCGGCTATGGCGAGTGTGATCACACAGTCATCCGGAACAGCTGGTGCTCTCAATAATGCTTCAGAGTTGCTTGCCTCATAGCGAGCATAAAAGGCATTTATCTCGTCTGGCAGCTCGTTTCCACATTTTCTTCAGGTGAATGACAGGGACTTGGGCCTGGTCTCCTGAAAGCAGTATATACTTCGCATCAGACTCGTTAAAGAAAAAATAATTGTCAAGTTCGAGGTGACAAATCGCTGTTCTGAAGTCCAGAAGCTCTACCGTGCTAACACAATCCCACAGTGCATGAAAGCATGAGGTGTGGCTAACGTTAGCAAGCTTGAGCTAGATACCAAGGTAGCATACAAACTTGGTATCACAGAGTAGATACTCCACATGACGTTGAGATATAGTGCATTGTGGGTAGTTTAGAAGATATCCAGAAATAAGTCACAAAATATGTAATACAGCAAAAACATAACTGTTTGTACTTATAGGTAACTACATCATGACTACAACTCAGTTACTAAGGCTTTAACCACACTGTATTGTTACTCTGGTGAGTAAAAACTCATGCTTCCTACACTTTAACGTGTCTGAAATCAAATATACATTTTACTCAACTGCGTTACCCACTCCAGTCAGCAGGTGGTGGTGTGGGAATTTAAGGCAATGCTGCTGGTGTGACGTATAATCTAGTGGATGGAACGCTTCTTTCAACAGCAGCAACAGCTAGTCAGCCACCTCGGTAGCTTGCTAGACAAAATAGCCGAACCAATTATTTATAGCCATTGATTCTTGAAGAATATAACACATGCCTCATGAGCTTAGTTCAACTGTTGTACCCCATCAGAACCCAAAATAAGCTTATTTTTTTAACTCCAATATTTAGAAACAATGTAAACCAACATTGTATAGCCTCAACATGGTTAAAACTATAATGTTGATATCATGGATGGTCAGTCCTTCCATCCATAGGTCTGTCAATGATTTTGAAAGTAGTTAAATTTCTCCAGCCCCATCATCATCTTATTACCAAAACACTGGTGGAATGACAGCTTTGTTATGGTTTCAACTGCAGATTGGTTGGTTGATTGTGTGGGTTTTTTAAAGGGGCTATCTAGGATTTAAACTGCAACAAAATGTCAGCCCTGAGACTTGGTTTGGTAAACAGCTGAGGGATGGGGGCTAGAGAAATGTAACCACTCTCAAATTCATAGAGAAAGCTATTGTAGCAACCGTAACCCTACACCTAGCTACCCCATCAAGAAGTTCAGACTTCTTGGCATAACAGTTATAAGGTGTTGACTTGACAGTTCCTGGACCCAGGTTTGAGTCCAGCTCTGGGCTACCCCCTGAATTTACTACAGTGTAAATACAAGGACTGGCTGTCCATAAGGTCAAAATGATAGTTTTAACCTGACAAAGATGTTGGTTCCCAATTGGGGACCAGCCCCCCCACCGTCAGCTGGAACGGTGGCGCACGGAATGCAAAAATATTCTTAGAAATATTTAACCTCCACACATTAACAAGTCCAATAGCTCAAATGAAAGATAAACAACTTGTTTATCTAGCCAGCAAGTCAGATTTCTAAAATGTTTTACGGCGAAAACATAGCACATATTTATGTCAAACCACCACCGAAGACACACCGAAGACACAGCTAATTTCCATAGCCAAATTGAACAAAATATGCAATCACCAAACGCAGGATTAAAAGAAAAATAATTTCACTAACCTTTTGAAATCTTCATCAGATGACAGTAATATAACATGTTACACAGTACATTTATGTTTTTTTCAATAATATGCTATAAATATCCATAAATCTCTGTTTACAATGACGCCATGTTAAAAAAATGCTACTCAAATGTCCGGAGAAATGACGATGGCTTCTGCACACGCCGTCAGCTAACATGGAATACACAACAAACTTTGACTAAATATGCATGTTCTACATATATATAGAAAGATACACTTCTTCTAAATGCAATCGCTGTGTTACATTTATTTTTAACTTTACAGATTTCGTTCACTAGGCTATAATGTGAGTCGGCGCTCAGGAATTAGCATTTTGGCTCCTCTATCTCGGAGTCCACATAAACCCAAATTTAACACATAAATGTTCCCTTACCTTTGCTGTTCTTCCATCAGAAGACCTGGAAGGGTTTATACTTACCAAAAACAGCTTTAGTTTTGAAGTCTGTGTCTTTCGGTTATCAAACACGACATATTTCGGTTGAAATGCAGCCAAAAAGTAAAGTTGGTGCGCACCAAAACGTCGAAATTACATATTATATGTCGACTAAACTTGTCAAACTTGGTTCAGAACACAGCGTTAGCATGCTATATAGCTTCACAGCAATTCTCAGGACGAAGAGAAACACAGGCATTGTTTAATCAATCTTGGAAGAAAGACACCACCGGAGCAGAACGCGCATGAGAGTAACCTGTTTTCTCGCGTGACCGAAAGGATTCGGCCCGTCATTAATCTCGTGAGCGCGCGATTCACACAATGAGAAGCCCCATTGAAAGCGGACACCGCGCTGAAGGCATAGGAACTGTTCCCAGGACTGTAGGTGCTTGGGAAGGGTGGGGGCGATGACGTCAAAGTTGGGCCAACTTTTTGGATGACAAGAGAGAGTTTGGGAGAATGAGTGCCCTGAGAGTTCTGCTTTACTTACAGACATAATTTAAACGGTTTTAGAAGCTTTAGAGTGTTTTCTATTCAATAATAATTTTTAATTGCATATATTAGCAATTTTTGACAGATTTGTTTTCTGTTTACCATGGGCACGCAATCACCCCAAAGGGGGCAGCAATCAGCCCTATCCTTAACAGGTTTTAACCAGATTCCGAGGTTCTGCAGTGCTTGTTTACAAACAGTGGCATTATAAGAGCTTATGTTTTGGTTTCTGGTGGGGTAATACAGCATTTAAACTACGCCACTTTGTTTACATACCCTACATTACTCATCTCATATATATATTGTACTCTAAACCATCTACTCCATCTTGCCTATGCCGTTCTGTACCATCCCTCATGTTAGAATACTCATACTAACTGTACTATTTGTGAAGTACATTGAGTATACAGTATGCTTATTGGCCATAGTATGATTTTTTTTAAATTAACTTATTTTCCCCTCACTTTTATTTAACCAGGTAGGCAAGTTGAGAACAAGTTCTCAGTTCTCATAACTGCGACCTGGCCAAGATAAAGCAAAGCAGTTCGACACATATAACAACAGAGTTACACGTGGAGTAAACAAACATACAGTCAATAATACAGTAGAAAAAGTCTATATACAATGTGAGCAAATGAGGTGAGATAAGGGAGGTAAATAAATAGGCCATTGTGGCGAAGAAAACACAATATAGCAATTAAAACACCGGAATGGTAGATTTGCAGTAGATGAGTGAGCAAAGTAGAAATACTGGGGTGCAAAGGAGCAAGATAAATACAGTAGGGGATGAGGTAGTTGTTTTGGCTATTTATAGATGGGCTATGTAACAGGTGCAGTGATCTGTGAGCTGCTCTGACAGTTGGTGCATAAAGCTAGTGAGAGAGATTTTTGTAGTTCGTTCCAGGCATTGGCAGCAGAGAACTGGAAGGAGAGGTGGCCAAAGGAGGATTTGGCTTTGGGGGTGACCAGTGAGATATACCTGCAGGAACGAGTGCTACGGGTGGGTGCTGCAATGGTGACCAGCGAGCTGAGATAAGGCAGGACTTTACCTAGCAGGGTCTTGTAGATGACCTGGAGCCAGTGGGTTTGGCGACGAGTATGAAGTGAGGGCCAGCCAACGAGAGCATACAGGTCGCAGTGGTGGGTAGTATATGGGGCTTTGGTGACAAAACGGATGGCACTGTGATAGACTGCATCCAATTTGTTGAGTAGGGTGCTGGAGGCTATTTTGTAAATGACATCGCCAAAGTCGAGGATCGGTAGGATGGTCAGTTTTACAAGGGTACGTTTGGCAGCATGAGTGAAGGATGCTTTGTTGCGAAATAGGAAGCCAATTTTAGATTTAACTTTGGATTGGAGATGTTTGATGTGAGTCTGGAAGGAGAGTTTACAGTCTAACCAGACTAGAGGTCGACGATTATGATTTTTCAACACCGATACCGATACCGATTATTGGAGGACCAAAAAACCCGATACCGATTAATCGGCCGATTAAAAAAAAAACATATATATATATATATATAATAATTTGTATTTGTAATAATGACAATTACAACAATACTGAATTAACACTTATTTTAACTTAATATACTACATCAATAAAAATCCATTTAGCCTCAAATAAATAATGAAACATGTTCAATTTGGTATAAATAATGCAAAAACAAAGTGTTGGAGAAGTAAAAGTGCAATATGTGCCATGTGAACATTTGAAAGTTGGTGTTTCCTTTTAACATGAGACTTCAATATTCCAAGGTAAGAGGTTTTTGGTTGTAGTTATGCCTTTGACTATTGGATGTTCTTATAGGCACTATAGTATTGCCAGTGTAACAGTATAGCTTCCGTCCCTCTCCTCGCCCCGAACCAGGAACACATCGACAACTGCCACACTCGAAGCAGCGTTACCCATCGCTCCACAAAAGCCGCGGCCCTTGCAGAGCAAGGGGAATAACTACTCCAATCTCAGAGCGAGTGACGTTTGAAACACTATTAGCGCACACCCAGCTAACTAGCTAGCCATTTCACATTGGTTACACCAGACATTGGGCTGACAGGCTTGAAGTCATAAACAGCGCTGTGCTTGCGAAGAGCTGCTGGCAAAACGCACAAAAGTGCTGTTTAAATGAATGCTTACGAGCCTGCTGTTGCCTACCATCGCTCAGTCAGACTCCTCTATCAAATCATAGACTTAATTATAACATAACACACAGAAATACAAGCCTTTCGTCATTAATATGGTCAAATCCGGAAACTATCATTTAGAAAACAAAACGTTTATTATTTCAGTGATATACGGAACCGTTCAGTATTTTATCTAACAGGTGGCATCCCTAAGTCTAAATATTCTTGTTATATTGCACCTTCAATGTTATGTCATAATTACGTACAATTCTGGCAAATTAGTTCGCAATGAGCCAGGCTGCCCAAACTGTTGCATATACCCTGACTCTGCGTGCAATGAACGCAAGAGAAGTGACACAATTTCACCTGGTTAATATTGCCTGCTAACCTGAATTTATTTTAGCGAAATATGCAGGTTTAAAAAATATATACTTCTGTGCATTGATTTTAAGAAAGGCATTGGCGTTTATGGTTAGGTACAGTCGTCCAACGATTGTGCTTTTTTTGCAAATGCGCTTTTGTTAAATCATCCCCCAGCGTTGCATCGATTATATGCAACGCAGGACACGCTAGGTAAACTAGTAATATCATCAACCATGTGTAGTTATAACTAGTGTAATGAAGTGCTATTTCCTATGCAAATGACCAGCTTACTGCTATTGCATTGCTATAACTGAGACAACACATAGCAACGTATTTTCACAGTAAAACATGGTAGGGCTCATACAGGATATCTCTCACACACACACTCACTGCAAGGACACACAGACTTGCCAAGACAGGAACGCACACACATACACACACGCAGCCCCTCCCCTTCTGGATGGGCTCCAAAGACAAAGAACTCTGTCGAGAACCAATGGGATACTGACACCAGGCTGGAGGAGACTGTCTATCATCTACAAGCAACCTACCAGAAGCCAGGACTACCAGAATCTACCTACGTCATTTCAATGTATAAAATGAACTGTCCGACATGTGTCCGGTCTCTTTTTTCCAATAGTTCACATAAGAACTTGACGAAACGGGGCCGTGCCGCACGAATTGCCAGATATCATTACTCTTGAATAAACGGCCTTTACTATACCGTATCCGCCTTGTCCAGAGTCGCAACTTGGTCTCGTTTCTCATATATCTATTCATCAACACTAGTGATTATGATTGATTGATTTAATGCTAGCTAGCAACATACCTTGGCTTCTACTGCATTCACGTAACAGGCAGTCTCCTCGTGGTGTGCAATGTAATCAGGTGGTTAGAGCGTTGGACTAGTTAACTGTAAGGTTGCAAGATTGGATACTCCGAGCTGACAAGTTGAAAATCTGTCGTTCTGCCCCTGAACAAGGCAGTTAACCCACCGTTCCTAGGCCGTCACTGAAAATAAGAATGTGTTCTTAACTGACTTGCCTAGTTATATAAAGGTATAAAACATAATTAAAAAATAATAATAATTGGCACAATCGGCGCCCAAAAATAACGATTTCCGATTGTTATGAAAACTCAGCCCTAGTTATGAAATTGTTATGAAAACTCGGCCCTAATTATTAATTAATCGGTCGACTTCTAAATCAGACACCTAGTTATTTGTAGCGAATAGCGGTGACGCAAGTAGCTCATGGATGTGTTTTAACAAGACCGTTTCTCCGGTAGGGCAACATCTGTAAAATATCGCCTACTTGGTAGTGTGTGCAGGTGCTCGACCAGTCGGCGAAAGCCCACATCCTCCGCGACAGAGAACGGTTGATTGTCAAGGGCAATGAATTTCATTATCTTGTCGTTAATGGATTTCCATTATCTTGGCAGTAATGTATTTGATAAGATGGTTGTTGCTGTCAGGGGGAGGTTGAGGTGATGTTATGGGTCCTACAGTAGGTCTATGTTGTTAGGTGAAGTTATGGGTCCCACAGTCGTTCTATGTTATTGTTAGGTTAAGTTATGGGCAATTTGTTAAACACTTAGTGGACGAACCCTCATTCTCAGGCTGATGGCAAAGCTAGCCAAAGAGCATTTTACTGGTTTAAGTGTTTTTTAAGTATAAAGCAGTTGATTTGCAACAATAACACACAGGACATTCAAACGAGCCTTACAGTTATAATCCAAAACTAATGTGAAATGCACTCATATGCAACCTGTAAATGGAGGCTATTTTTTGCCAGCCTATGAGAACTCTCCTGAGTTTTCCGCCACGGTGGTGAATTAGTGAATAGACACAGAGCTTAATGTGAGTTTCCTTCAGTAAAACTCCTGTTCTTGCATTCAGAATACTTTGTGAAAAACTAAAATCTTTGCTCACCAGTTTTGCTCCAGGCAGATATACTACGTCCATAACTGGTGGTTTCCTCATTACCAGATATACTACATCCATAACTAGGGGTTTCCTCATTAGCAGATATAGTACATCCATAACTAGTGGTTTCCTCATTACCAGAAATGCTACATCCATAACTATTGGTTTCCTCATTAGCAGGTAGGAGTTTCTGCAATCAAATTGCGTGTGCATTGCCCTCGTGCTGCAATTTAAGCAAACACAGAAAGGGGCTTATATTGAGATCAAGTCGTCTGGCACACTGCTTAGGAATTCAACAACTTTAATAACTTTCTTCTAGCCTACAATCATCTATGTTTCTACTGATGTGAAAACAAGACAAAATAGCACTTTCTCACTTGACTGTCTTAAGACAACTGTCAAATAATTGTAACATTCATTACAGACGTCAATTGTTGTACAACATCATGGCTACACTGTTGGCATCACCTTTTACATTGGATTTCTGATGTTGTGGACCTTTAACAATCTGTCTGACTTTGTTGTTCACACAGGAGAGAGACATGACTATCTTGGATCCTCTGGGGAGCCTCAACGACCTCATGATGCTGACAAGGCAGCTGCTCTGACTGTGGAAAGAGTTTTGTTTCTGCAGGATGTTTAGAATCACACCAGAGAATACAAACAGGAGGGAAACCTTATAGATGTAACATATCTATTCCCACATTGATCATATCTTGCAGTCTTACTAAACAGCCGAGAACACACACAGGAGAGAAACCTTAAGCTGTGATCAATGTGACAGGAGATACTCGGATAAAATATTTCTGATTAAACATCAGAAAATACATACATGAAGGAGTTGTTTCATGATATCAATGAAATAATATTTTAACATTGTAGTAGGAGTATTTTAATGATGTCACAATGTAGAACCCTAAATGTTTGTCCCATGTTCTATTGATTTTAGCCTCAGGGGGAAAATCCAGGCTCTGAATTGAAAAGTGTACTATTTATGGGGTCTAACAAAAAGTGACTAACAAAAAAAGAGTTGTGTTGCACTTACAGCATTGGTGACCCACTTGAATCAATATGTAGCTAGCTATTTTCTACAAGTTGTCTTCTAACCAGTGATGTTTACATTATTCCCAGATTCCGTGTGGTTTTTGAGATGTTAGTTTTAATGAACAAAGGGGTATACATTTGGTGTTGATATTTTATATTTACAATTCATGTAATATTTAGTAATCATGATTATTTATGCAACCAACTGACAATTTTTGGTTGCAATTATATTGACATTGTTGCCCTGCTTTCATTCTCAGATGTGCAACCCAAATGTACTAGAGCATGACATTGGGGACTGGGCCCCGATCCAACAACATGCCTATCGAGTGAACCCTGAAAAGAGAGCGAAGCTCCACAGTGAGGTGGAAAGTTACTAAGGATATTGCAGGAGCTTCCTCTTAAAATCAGACATGTGGTAAGGACAACTTGGTTGCTGATTGTCTCAAGGGTGGGCAGTCGAAAAGTTGTGTGTTTGCCAGTGCGTTACAATTTGTTTTGACTGCAAGTTTTTCCATATTGGAGATTAGTTTTGTTTGAGTTCTAGAGTTCTGGCTCTCTTTTGTTTAGCACGTAGGAAAGTGGGATACCTAGTCAGTTGTACAACTGAATGCATTCAACTGAAATGTGTCTTCGGTGCACTGATTGGTGTCACCTCGTTAGTCAGTATGTGTTACACCTGTGCTGGCTTGTCCATCTTGTTAGTGGGAAGGTGTTTTTTTTATTTTTTATTTTTTATTTTTTTATTTCACCTTTATTTAACCAGGTAGGCTAGTTGAGAACAAGTTCTCATTTGCAACTGCGACCTGGCCAAGATAAAGCATAGCAGTGTGAGCATACAACAAAGAGTTACACATGGAGTAAACAATTAACAAGTCAATAACACAGTAGAAAACAAAGGGGGGGTCTATATACAATGTGTGCAAAAGGCATGAGGAGGTAGGCAAATAATTACAATTTTGCAGATTAACACTGGAGTGATAAAAGATCAGATGGTCATGTACAGGTAGAGATATTGGTGTGCAGAAGAGCAGAAAAGTAAATAAATAAAAACAGTATGGGGATGAGGTAGGTGAAAAGGGTGGGCTATTTACCAATAGACTATGTACAGCTGCAGCGATCGGTTAGCTGCTCAGATAGCTGATGTTTGAAGTTGGTGAGGGAGATAAAAGTCTCCAACTTCAGCGATTTTTGCAATTCGTTCCAGTCACAGGCAGCAGAGTACTGGAACGAAAGGCGGCCAAATGAGGTGTTGGCTTTAGGGATGATCAGTGAGATACACCTGCTGGAGCGCGTGCTACGGATGGGTGTTGCCATCGTGACCAGTGAGCTGAGATAAGGCGGAGCTTTACCTAGCATAGACTTGTAGATGACCTGGAGCCAGTGGGTCTGGCGACGAATATGTAGCGAGGGCCAGCCGACTAGAGCATACAAGTCGCAGTGGTGGGTGGTATAAGGTGCTTTAGTGACAAAACGGATGGCACTGTGATAGACTGCATCCAGTTTGCTGAGTAGAGTGTTGGAAGCCATTTTGTAGATGACATCGCCGAAGTCGAGGATCGGTAGGATAGTGAGTTTTACTAGGGTAAGCTTGGCGGCTTGAGTGAAGGAGGCTTTGTTGCGGAATAGAAAGCCGACTCTTGATTTGATTTTCGATTGGAGATGTTTCACCAGAGCTGGGCCAGGTTCTATTTAAGAGTGTCTGGCCCAGTGCTCCAGTTGTCTGATAGATGTGGAGAATCAACACCTTTTAGTTGCGCCACTTCCTGCCTTTGAGTTTGGTGTGGGTTTTTCTTTTGTTTGTCTCTTCTTGGGCAGATTTAGTGGGTCTCATGGTGGGTGTCTTTTAGGTCCCAGTTGTTGTTACTAGTCAACATTCAGTGGACACACCCATAGTGTCTTTCAGAGCCCCTCCTAAAAAACAAGCTTGTATTTTGAGTTGGATATTGCATCCAATTCATATTTTAATTAATGGCATTTCCTTAGAATGTTCATTAGTCTTTCAGTTGTTGTTTTTTATTTCTGTTTTTTCCTGTGAAGCCATTGTCTGAAATGTGCTGTATAAATAAAGCTCGATTTGATTTCAACAAATGAACAATCAACAGACTCTTGGTCTAATCAAATGTATTTATATAGCTGATATCTCATTTTTTACCCCTTTTTCTCCCCAATTTTGTGGTATCCAATTGTTTTCGTAGCTACTATCTTGTCTCATCGCTACAACTCCCGTACGGGCTCGGGAGAGACGAAGGTTGAAAGTCATGCATCCTCCGATACACAACCCAACCAAGCTGCACTGCTTCTTAACACAGCGCTCATCCAACCCGGAAGCCAGCCGCACCAATGTGTCGGAGGAAACACCGTGCACCTGGCAACCTTGGTTAGCGCCCACTGCGCCCGGCCCGCCACAGGAGTCGCTGGTGCGCGATGAGACAAGGACATGCCTACCTGTCAAGCCCTCCCTAACCCGGGCGACACTATGCCAATTGTGCGTCGCCCCACAGACCTCCCGGTCGCGACCGGTTACGACAGAGCCTGGGTGCGAACCCGCTGCAGTACAGCGCCCTTAACCACTGCGCCACCCGGGAGGCATATCTCAAAGTGCTGTACAGAAACCCAGCCCAAAACCCCAAACAGCAAGCAATGGTGGCTAGGAAAAACTCCCTAGAAAGGCCAAACCCTAGGAAGAAACCTAGAGAGGAACCAGGCTATGAGGGGTGGCCAGTCCTCTTCTGGCTGTGCCGGTTGCCCATTAGTCTTTCAGTTGTTAGTCTTCTGTTTGTTGTGTAATAAATATTTTTTATATTTAATTTTTGTAATTTGTTTTTTTCCTGTGAAGCCATTGTGTTGCATCCATGTCTGAAATGTGCTGTATAAATTAAGCTTGATTTGATTTCAACAAATGAACCCAATGACTGACCAATCAACAGACTCTTGGACCCTCTTAGTATGAAAAGCAGTATCAATCCCGGTTTTCAAGCCTGCTGAAGGCTTGGTGGAATGGTATACCCCACCCCCGGCTCTACCAGGGGCTTGAGGTGGTCTCCCACAGCTCTGCTTATGTCATGTTCTGTGGCCTTGCTCTGTGGCTTCAGTTACACCTGGTACCTAAATGTGTCTTCTGTCATCCGATCACTCCAAGCTGCATTAGGTTCAGATCTACCAGGGTGGGCCTTTGACATATTCTGGACGCAGTCAGGCCACTGAATATAAATAAGCAATGTAAAGAGGTGTGGAAAAGTACATTTGACACAAATGACCTTCATAATATCAAAGAACAAATGTGTGTGCCTGAAGGGAAATTCACTTTCATACAGCCAGAAGGGATGAGAAATTACACCAATATCAGTGGACAATTTGCACAAATGTAAATAAACATAGATGGAACATAAATATTAACCATGTGTGACCTCTCACCTCTCTGGCTGTAGAAGTGTTCTTCCTAACCAGTCCCTCAACAGCTCCCTGACTGAGCTCTAACCTCACTGGGTCTTCAGAGGAGAGGAAGGATCAGTCAGTCAATAAAGTGGAGAGCTGCTGTCTGACAAAATCACTATTTTAGTAGTTCATTAAAGTAAATTAGGCTATATGACTGCTGAATACCAACTATCACTTAGATCATGTATTTTCAGGTAGAGATACATCTTTGGGATGTCCCTAGCCCATTAAAGTTGACATTTAATGTTCCTATATGATAACAATAGCGTAATATATTTAATATGCCATACACTTTTAATAGTTTCACTAATTAACTTCATCATTATGATTCAACGTCAGTCCACCATCTCACCTCATACTGTATTGGAGCAGCAGCAGCTGACTGCCCTGTTCAACATCAGTTCACCGTCTCACCTCACACTGTATTGGAACAGCAGCAGCTGACTGCCCAGTTCAACATCGTCTCACCTCATACTGTATTGGGGCAGCTGCAGCTGACTTGATCGTTGATGCAAATCAGCATGTTTTGAATCTGAGAGTAAATAGATCCGACTACACTCTAAAAATGAAGGGTTCAACTGGAGTTGTTCTCAGATCCCCTAAGAACCGTAGGATTCTTGGTCAATGAAAAACAGCCCCAAAGGTTATTCAAAGAACTTGTTAGAAGGTGGGTTCATCGAGGAACCTCCGTTGTTGCTGGACTTCTTCCGGGAACTTCGCAATTACAACTGAAAACGATGGTGACAAGTTTGGATGCGACAACAGTTAAAAAGGTTAAGTCGGGTTGATGTTTGGCTCGGAATATGTCTCAAAATAATGTATTATAATAATATAACATACTTGTAGTATCTGGGATCTACATCTGTTTATATTAGTTACTGTGCTGTTACTAAGCAGTAATGCATTACGGCAGTGTTACGTTACTACACCTAATAGGAAATGCACATGCGCACTGGGGTGCTGGGAACTGTAGAGCACGAGGGGTTTTGACTAAACGAAAACTAACTGTACTCCCGTCTCCTGCCTGGTCATTTCTCCACAACACAAATATTACAATACTAATAATGAAAAATGAAGACAATGGTTTTCTGTGAATATCTTCCATAACGTTACTATAGTTAATTACCGTAAATATTAGAATGCCGGGTTTGACCGTCGGTGTTGTATGAGCTACAGTACAGTACCGTTATCTAGCTAGATGCCGTTATGTCCTAACTAGGCACAACTAGGTTTGAATTATTTCCCTCAACTATATTCTTTCCCATATATTTTAAATAGTTTCCATAAAGCCAACATGGTTTTACGCTCATTAACGTAAGTTTCCAATCTAGAGCAGTTCTCACTTTTGTGAGAATGAACTAGCTAACGTTGACTAACTAACTAACTAACTAAGGACGGCGACCTGTCCAGACGAGATGTAACAACGAACTGAATCGTCAATGGAGGTCTTCCTCTTTATATAGCCTGCTACATCATGCAATACTATTAACTCACAAGGGGGCATAACGTTACATGTACAATACTATCCCATTTTGGAAACATTACATGTACAATACTATCCCATTTTGGAAACATTACATGTACGCCCTCTTGTGGAGGGAAATTAATATCTTAGATGGTAGCTGTAGATGGGATTCAAATGCTTAATGGTATTAATACAGTGTCTAGACTACCTCTTTTGTATAAATGCCCTTCAGAATCCAAACACAGTATTGCCACGCAGCAAAATGTTGCGTATAATCTTTCAAGTCAGCCTGATAAAATATTGAACAATTTGTGTACCAAGATATCTTGAAATATGATATTAGGTCTGTATGTAAGCAATTCTTCCTTTGGCCGCCTCTCCTTCCAGTTCTCTGCTGTTAATGACTGGAACGAACTACAAAAACTGGAAAAACTAATTATCTCCCTCACTAGCTTTAAGCACCAGCTGACAGAGCAGCTCACAGATTACTGCACCTGTACATAGCCAACTATAATTTTGCCCAAACAACTACCTCTTCCCCTACTGTATTTATTTTGCTCCTTTGCACCCCATTATTTCTATTTCTACTTTGCACATTCTTCCACTGCAAATCTACCATTCCAGTGTTTTACTTGCTATATTGTATTTACTTCGCCACCATGGCCTTTTTTTGCCTTTACCTCCCTTATCTCACCTCACTTGCTCACATTGTATATAGACTTATTTTTCTACTGTATTATTGACTGTATGGTTGTTTTACTCCATGTGTAACTCAGTGTTGTTGTATGTGTCGCTAACATTTACGATAGCAAATTTCAATTTACAAAAAAAAAAGATGTTTTCGTCTTTTGAGCTTCTAGTCATGAAATCTATGCAGCCTACTCAATCACTTTTTATAGCTACTGTTTACAGGCCTCCTGGGCCATATACAGCATTCCTCATTGAGTTCCCTGAATTCCTATCGGACCCTGTAGTCATAGCAGATAATATTCTAATCTTTGGTGACTTTAATATTCACATCGAAAAGTCCACAGACCCACTCCACAAGGCTTTCGGAGCCATCATCGACTCAGTGGGTTTTGTCCAACATGTCTCTGGACCTACTCACTGTCACAGTCATACTCTGGACCTAGTTTTGTCCCATGGAATAAATGTTGTGGATCTTAATGTTTTTCCTCATAATCCTGGATTATCGGACCACCATTTTATTACGTTTGCAATTGCAACAAATAATCTGCTCAGACCCCAACCAAGGAACATCAAAAGTTGTGCTATAAATTCACAGATAACACAAAGATTCCTTGATGTCCTTCCAGACTCCCTCCGTCTACCCAAGGATGCCAGAGGACAAAAATCAGTTAACCACCTAACTGAGGAACTCAATATAACATTGCGCAATACCCTAGATGCAGTTGCACCCCTAAAAACCAAAAACATTTCTCATAAGAAACTAGCTCCCTGATATACAGAAAATACCCGAGCTCTGAAGCAAGCTTCCAGAAAATTGGAACGGAAATGGCGCCACACCAAACTGGAAGTCTTCCGACTAGCTTGGAAAGACAGTACCGTGCAGTATCGAAGAGCCCTTACTGCTCGATCATCCTATTTTTCCAACTTAATTGAGGAAAATAAGAACAATCCGAAATTCCTTTTTGATACTGTCGCAAAGCTAACTAAAAAGCAGCATTCCCCAAGAGAGGATGGCTTTCACTTCAGCGGTAATAAATTCATGAACTTCTTTGAGGAAAAGATCACGATTATTAGAAAGCAAATTAGGGACTCCTCTTTAAATCTGCAGATTCCTTCAAAGCTCAGTTGTCCCGAGTCTGCACAACTCTGCCAGGACCTAGGATCAAGAGAGACACTCAAGTGTTTTAGTACTATATCTCTTGACAAATGAAAATAATCATGGCCTCTAAACCATCAAGCTGCATACTGGACCCTATTCCAACTAAACTACTGAAAGAGCTGCTTCCTGTGCTTGGCCCTCCTATGTTGAACATAATAAACAGCTCTCTATCCACCGGATGTGTACCAAACTCACTAAAAGTGGCAGTAAAGCCTCTCGAGGCCAAACCTTGACCCAGAAAATATAAAAAACTATCGGCCTATATCGAATCTTCCATTGCTCTCAAAATGTTTAGAAAAGGCTGTTGAACAGCAACTCACTGCCTTCCTGAAGACAAATAATGTATATACGAAATGCTTCAGTCTGGTTTTAGACCCCATCATAGCACTGAGACTGCACGTGTGAAGGTGGTAAAAGGCCTTTTAATGGCATCAGACCAAGGCTCTGCATCTGTCCTCGTGCTCCTAGACCTTAGTGCTGCTTTTGATACCATCGATCACCACATTCTTTTGGAGAGATTGGAAACCCAAATTGGTCTACACGGATAAGTTCTGGCCTGGTTTAGATCTTATCTGTCGGAAAGATATCAGTTTGTCTCTGTGAATGGTTTGTCCTCTGACAAATCAACTGTAAATTTTGGTGTTCCTCAAGGTTCCGTTTTAGGACCACTATTGTTTTCACTATATATTTGACCTCTTGGGGATGTCATTCAAAAACATAATGTTAACTTTCACTGCTATGCGGATGACACACAGCTGTACATTTCAATGAAACATGGTGAAGCCCCAAAATTGCCCTCGCTAGAAGCATGTGTTTCAGACATAAGGAAGTGGATGGCTGCAAATGTTCTACTTTTAAACTCGGACAAAACAGAGATGTTTGTTCTAGGTCTGAAGAAACAAAGAGATCTTCTGTTGAATCTGACAATTCATCTTAATGGTTGTACAGTCGTCTCAAATAAAACTGTGAAGGATCTCGGCGTTACTCTGGACCTTGATCTCTCTTTTGAAGAACATATCAAGACTGTTTCAAGGACAGCTTTGATCCATCTACGTAACATTGCGAAAATCAGAAACTTTCTGTCCAAAAATGATGCAGGAAAATTATTCCATGCTTTTGTTACTTCTAGGATAGACTACTGCAATGCTCTACTTTCTGGCTACCCGGATAAAGCACTAAATAAACTTCAGTTAGTGCTAAATACGGCTGCTAGAATCCTGACTGGAACCAAAAAATGTGATCATATTACTCCAGTGCTAACCTCTCTACACTGGCTTCCTGTCAAGGCAAGGGCTGATTTCAAGGTTTTACTGCTAACCTACAAAGCATTACATGGGCTTGCTCCTACCTATCTCTCTGATTTGGTCCTGCCGTACATACCTACACATACGCTACGGTCACAAGATGCAGGCCTCCTAATTGTCCCTAGAATTTCTAAGCAAACAGCTGGAGGCAGGGCTTTCTCCTATAGAGCTCCATTTTTATGGAATAGTCTGCCTACCCATGTGAGGGACGCAAACTTGGTCTCAACCTTTAAGTCTTTACTGAAGACTCTTCTCTTCAGTGGGTCATATGATTGAGTGTAGTCTGGCCCAGGAGTGTGAAGGTGAACGGAAAGGCTCTGGAGCAATGAACCACCCTTGCTGTCTCTGCCTGGCCAGTTCCCCTCTTTCCACTGGGATTCTCTGCCTCTAACCCTATTACACTGGCTTACTAGGGCTCTTTATACCGTCCCTATGAGGGGTGCATCACTTGAGTGGGTTGAGTCACTGATGTGATCTTCCTGTCTGGGTTGGCGCCCCCCCTGGGTTGTGCCGTGGCGGAGATCTTTGTGGGCTATACTCGGCCTTGTCTCAGGATGGTAAATTGGTGGTTGAAAATATCCCTCTAGTGGTGTGGGGGCTGTGCTTTGGCAAAGTGGGTGGGGTTATATCCTTCCTGTTTGGCCCTGTCCGGGGGTGTCATCGGATGGGGCCACAGTGTCTCCTGACCCCTCCTGTCTCAGCATCCAGTATTTATGCTGCAGTAGTTTATGTGTCGGGGGGCTAGGGTTAGTTTGTTATATCTGGAGTACTTCTACTGTCCTATGCGGTGTCCTGTGTGACTTTAAGTATGCTCTCCCTAATTCTCTCTTTCTCTCTCTCGGAGGCCCTGAGCCCTAGGATCATGCCTCAGGACTACCTGACATAATGACTCCTTGCTGTCCCCAGTCCACCTGGCCGGGCTGCTGCTCCAGTTTCAACTGTTCTGCCTGTGATTATTATTATTTGACCATGCTGGTAATTTATGAACATTTGAACATCTTGGCCATGTTCTGTTATAATCTCCACCCGGCACAGCCAGAAGAGGACTGGCCACCCCACATAGCCTGGTTCCTCTCTAGGTTTCGGCCTTTCTAGGGAGCTTTTCCTAACCACCGTGCTTCTACACCTGCATTGCTTGCTGTTTGGGGTTTTAGGCTGGGTTTCTGTACAGCACTTTGAGATATCAGCTGATGTACAAAGGGCTATATAAATAAATTTGATTTGTGTCGAACTGCTTTGCTTTATCCTGGCCAGGTTAAATAAAATGTCAGTACTGTTACTGTATGGCAGTACTGTATTGGCTATTGCTTTCTCCAATATGTTCTTCTATTTTGCATTACATTGTATGTCGATGCCATTTATCTTTCAATATTTATTTTATATATATATATACATATATATTTGTTTTAATGCTTGTAAGACTATTCTTTGACACATTTTCTTTTCCTTTGAAATTCTTATAGAACAGAACATGGACACAATGCAATTGGGATCAAGAAGAAGGTACAGATATGTTGTAGGACAGCTGCATTTGAAGTGTACATTTAACCTACACAGCAGTCAATACAAACTGAAATCTATTAGCAAACAAATGTGTGCAAATTATCTTCTCAGAAATGAATCAAGTCCATGGAATGGATATAGACAAAAATATAACTCAAGGACAATCAGAGGTAGTTGGCGAGGCAGGGGAGAGGACATCACCCTGCTATTTTGACAGTCCCTGAAGGACAATACAGAAAAGGTATTTGCTCTTATTCCTTCCCTTTTTCTAATGTATTTTATCCTAAACTTAGCAAGTGTAGTAAGATCATTGCTTTACTTTACTAGGACTGGAGACCACAGCAGTGATCCTGCTCTTGCCCAACCTCTTCAATGAGGACCCGAGTGGCCTTTATGTCCGTGACAAGGTATGCCTATGCACAAATCATCTGCTTCTTCATTAACAGAGGTGTTCATGCTTATATAAAACTACAGCTGAACATTTGTTATGTTCTTTGTTAATTGTATGTGTATTAATCTTTTCTTACTTTTGTTGACACAGATTTCACCGCTCTTCACTCCTTTACTGCACATCGGTGGAAATCCATTTCACCATTGAGAGTGAAATCTCGCTGGCCTTTGATGGGGAGAACATCCACGCCCTCGAGGACTTTGGGTTCTGCTACGGCTGGATTTTTTTATTTTCCCCAAAAATGTCAGAAAAACACTTATGTTGTTAAGTTACTGTGTTCAGGGAATAAGAGAAGTTGGGGTGAAGTTACCAGGGCCGGCCATAAAGATGGCAAACTTCCTAACATAACTAAGTGAATATGATATACACACTAAAGCTTAAAAATCTGTATTTAGCATCAAATCTACAATATTGTTAGTTTACCTATGATTCATTTTTAATGTATGTTGTTTTTATTGTACATCATCATTTTAAAAATATTTTTAAAAGTCATGAAAAGCATTATACAAAGTAAATGTATTATTTATTATGGTCTGACATGTCTGCAGAAATGTTGCAATTTGGTAATGTGTTTTGTTTGGTTAATTGTTTTGTTAATATTAATTCACATTTGTGGTGCCACTAAATAAATAATTATTTAAGTCAATATTGTCATTAAAATATGTTTTTATAATGGAGGGAGGGGGGACAGGGAGTTAAAAAAATGAACCCCAAAAGGTTCTTCAAAGAACTTATAGGGGTTCCCACAAAAGGTTCTTCAAATAACTTTTAAGGATACTCCAGGGACCTTTACTTTTTAGAGTGTATATTGATAAAAGTCACCTTGTCCGAGAGACATTTACATAGTTATGAACAGCCAAATTTGGGATGACTATTTTGGGGAGAATTAGTGGCCACAACAGACAGACCTGATATCGCCCCATAATTCAACCTCCTTGGAGGTCACGTGCTGAGTGGGAATGACCAAAGTTATTCTATTTAGCTACACTTTGTAGTACATTTTTACACTATAATAAATGTTTCTGGTGCCAAATCGCCCGTTTTCAAAGAGAGTCGTTGGTTTTTAAGGGCAGTCGCTTTTGAGTGTTTTCTCAACTGCGATGACCAAATCCAGTCAGCAGATGGCGATGTGAGTCTTTCAGGTGATTCTGCCACTTTGACGTATAATCTAGTGGATGGGACGCTTCTTCAACATCAACAGTAAATCAGCCACCTTGGTTCACTCTAACTTTATGGAAAAAAAGTTTATTCAATAAGTCTAGCAACTCCTCTCATACTGGGAAGAACCCCCTAGGCATTAAGGTCAGTTTTATTTCAAATGTAGAAACCGGACAGAGAAAGTCCAATAAGCGTTTTATAGTTACATCGTTAGGGTAACTTACCCTAAAGTGGACCCACTCCCATCAGTTTCTGAGACAACTGCCCAGACTTTGTAGACTGTTTAATAATGCTTAAACACTCATCTTTATCAAATTATCCATTTAAGATACCAACTCAAAACCTACGTTTGTCTACATATGGGTTGTTTAATTTGTATCTAATTATATTCCCAGTATTACTTTATCATATCACTAGTAATCACTATACACGCATACAATTCATCATGTTTTCATATATTCACAGAATCCATATAAAACATAAAAAATTCTCAGGTACTCACGACAACCATTCCATTTGCTTTTTTAAGGACTCTCCATAGCTACGACGCAGCTCTCCAAACTCCCAGCGGATCCAAAAATAATATTTTGTTTCCCGGACAATGACCAATGGATCCTCAACGGTTCTCTAACCTCCCAGAGACCACGGCAAAATCAAGCCTCACAGTTACTTTCTAAAATATCATCCAAATTTCAATCATCTAATTAAGCATATTTCTATATGTTACTATCCAAATGTCAGATTAAGACTCATTTCCACATTCACACAACTCTCATATCAGTCACACAATGCTATTCCCAAACATACCTAATCAATTAGTTATGTTTCAACAATATTTTAACCTGCAGGAATAATTTCACATTTCTATGTCATGGTTAGTTCCTAGGATAATGTAACTCATACATTTACATCTTTCAATACTTCTAAAATGGGGTCCAGGTTTAAAACAATTACAGGTGCACCTTACTATCTTATACTATATCATAAATGGTCTTAACTAGTAAACACAGATTCTAGTTTTCATCCAGTTTACACAGATAGCTGACTGGGTCCTGTTTACACCTCCACACAGGAATACACACTCCGAGCCTACGAGGCTTTTCTAAAAACTCCACTTTGCGTGTTTCGCGTACCTCTTTCTTGAAAAAAAAACTACGTTCGAGATGTTGTATCCACTCGGCTCGCTGCCTCTCAGATCAAAGGTAGGTCCATCTGCTCCGTTCCCGAAGTGTGGTCTCCCTGAGATCCCAAGTTAAAGGGATCCCTCGTGCACCATTTACCCAGGTCGTCAGGAGCGGTCGCCAAATGTGGATAATTCCTTTAACATCAAATGAGACAAAATTATCACACATAAAGTCAGAGTTATTCTGAAACTAAATATTTATTCACTCATTAATAAGGGAGCAGGTCAATACAACACACACATAAAGTGAATCAATTGAGTGCTCTATGATAATGATGGCTGGTTGACAAATCACCCCTCGATGATTCGTTGAGAGCCACGAGACAAAAGTACAAAGGTCTTTTATAGCCAAGATACACCCCTTTCAACCTACATGACCAACAATAGATGTATGGAACGGGTCACAAGGTTAAGATTTGTATGAAAGATACGGCCTGCTGAGAATTACAGGTATCTGCTGTAAAAACAGTACTCTTTGTGTAGAGACCAGGGTCTGGAAACATTAACTCATGCTCTGGAATGCGGTCTCTTTTTTTAAATATTTAAAAAAAATGTTTTACCTTTATTTAACCAGGCAAGTCAGTTAAGAACCAATTCTTATTTACAATGACGGCCTAGGAACAGTGGGTTAACTGCCTGTTCAGGGGCAGAACGACAGATTTGTACCTTGTCAGCTCGGGGGTTTGAACTTGCAACCTTCCGGTTACTAGTCCAACGCTCTAACCACTAGGTTACTCTGCCGCCCAAAAGACATTGTAAATCTCCTGTCAGTGTTTTCTCCCAGAGGCCCATCCTCAGTAGAACACACAGACACAAAAGTTCTAAGAACCCTCTATTCTGTTGCATAAAAACAACCATTTGATGCAATAAAAGTATTATAACATAATCTTGCAATTTTGCTCTCAGTGTCCACTGAAAGTTGCCTAGTAACAACTGGGACATAAAAGACACCCACCATGAGACTCACTAAATTATCCCAAGAAGGGGCAAACAAAAGAAAACCTCACAACAAACTTAAAAACGGGAAGCAAACCAAAAGTATAGCGCAACTAAAGTTGTTGACTCTCCACATCTATCAAGACAACTGGAGCACTGGGCCAGACACTCTTAAATAGAACCTGGGCCAGACACTCTTAAATAGAACCTGGACCAGCTCAGGTAAAACACCTTCCCACTAACGAGATGGACAAGCCAGCACAGGTGTAACACATACTGACTAACGAGGTGACATCAAACAGTGCTTCATGCATGCTAACGAGCTATGCGTGCTAAAGAGCTAGACGTGCTAAACTATATTTCCCCCCAATAGTTTCTAGAACTCTCGGCTTCCTAAAACTCACAAGCTTCTAGAACTCTCATCTCCTCGGAAGGAGCCCAAACAAAACTCATCTCCAATATGGAAAATCATGCAGTCGAAATAAGATCCATGGCAACTCACTGGCTAAACGCAAAACACAAAACTTTTTGACTGCCAACCTTGAGACAATCAGAAACCAAGTTGTCCTTACCATGGACACAAGCACCAATAAACTACTGATGTCGATTAGCAGGGAAATCAGGTTGTATGTGATGTTGAAACTAACACAACTAAAAAAAACATGGAAATGGTAGATATCTTTTACCTCGACTGATTAGAGGACAACCTGCAGAAGACAGTCAGCTACATTTTGGAGTGATGCATTTAAATTTAGGGGTCGCTAAACAAAGGAACGCAACACTTATTTGCCATCACTCATCAATATCATGCTAAAATAATTTGTGCGAGAGGAGGGAGATGAGGTTGCACGTCCTGTTAAAACTAACAGCTCAAAAACCACACGGAATCTGGGAATAATGTGTACACATTATTCCCAGATTCCGTGTGGTTTTTGAGCTGTTAGTTAGAGGAAATTTGTAGAAAACAGATCACCACATTTTGAAGTAATGCATTTTGATTCAAGTGGGTAACCAACCAACTCTTTTTTTGTTAGTCACTTTTTGTTAAATCTCATAAATAGTACTCTTCAATTTCAGAGCCTGGATTTTCCCCCTGAGGCTAATATCCATATCATGTTGAAATCAATTGATAAGGGGGCAAACGTTTAGGCTTCTACATTGTGACATTATTAAAATACTCCTACTACAAAGTGTTAACATTCTCCATTGTGACATTAATTAATTGATATCATAAAACAACTCTTGATCAGAGATCTTTAATCAGATTATCTCTGGTCACAGCTATAAGGCTTCTCTCCTGTGTGTGTTCTCTGGTGTACTGTCAGATCGCCAGATGGAACAAAACTCTTCCCACATTGATCACATCTGAAATATTTCTCCCCTGTGTGTGTTCTCTGGTGTATCTTCAGATGGCTAGATGTATAAAAAAACTTCCCACATTTATCACAGCTATAGGATTTCTCTCCTGTGTGTGTTCTTTGGTGTGATATCAGGTTCCATAGCGGAGTAACACTCTTCCCACATTGATCATAGCTAAAGGGTTTCTCTCCTGTGTGTGTTCTCTGGTGTAGAGTCAGATTGCTAGACGTCGATAAAATCTTCCCACATTCATCACAGGTATAAGATTTCTCCCCTGTGTATGTTCTCTGGTGTGATATCAGGCTGGTTGAATGGCTAAAACTCTTCCCATATTGATCACAGCTATAAGATTTCTCTCCTGTGTGGATTCTCTGGTGTACAGTCAGAAGGCCAGATGAAACAAAACTCTTCCCACATCCATCACAGCTATAAGATTTCTCTCCTGTGTGGATTCTCTGATGAATTATAATGCCTGCTGAGGAGGTGAATCTCTTCCCACAGTCAGAGCAGCAGTGAGATTTCTTCCCTGTGGATCTCTGCGGGTGTTTCTTGAGGTGTTCTGATGTGGAGAGACTCTTCTCTGCTTCGTCAGCATCATGAGGTTGTTGAGGCTCCCCAGAGGACCCATGATAGTCCCAGGAGTGCTACAGGTAAACTCACATTAAGCTCTGTGTCTATTCACTAATTCACCACCGTGGGGGAAAACTCAGGGGAGTTCTCATAGGCTGACAGCAAAAATAACCTCCATTTACAGATTGAATATGAGTGCATTTCACATAACTTTTGGATTATAATTGTAAGGTTTATTTGAATCTCCTGCTTAATATGTTTGTGTTTTTGCTGCAAATCAATTGCTTTATACTTCAACCTGTAAAATGCTCTTTGGCTTTTCCATCAGCCTTACAATGAGGGTTTGTACACTAAGTGTTTAACAAATTGGCCCATAACTTTACCGAACAATAACATAGACCTTCTGTAGGACCCATAACTTCACCTAACAACAACAGACCTACTGTAGAACCCATAACTTCACCTAACAACAACATAGACCTAGGACTATAAATAATCTAATATTTCAGGTGAAACATGGAAACTAAAATGTCTTTGTCATGACATTTCATAACCTGATCACCAGATAATTTTGTCAATAATCCCACTAGACTACTCTTTGTGTTGTCATTCTAAATGTCCTGAACGAAGGAAAATAGCTCTGTGTGTTATACAATAGCCTATACATCAAGGAACAGTTCTCTACACATTATGAGCTAAGTATCTCTGTGTCCAGACAGACTAACGCGACCCTACTATAAATCAAGCAGACAATTACACATTATAAACATAAATTTGTTAGGGATGTTGGATCCAACATGGAGCACAGCATTACAATCTTTACCAGAGTAATGAATGAAGAAGCACTTTAGTTGTTTTTGCATCTCGTGATGTTTGGCATTTGACTGGCAATCAGAAAATGATTTCCTGGATCAGCTGATAAAAGTTGAACATGTGACTGTAACTAAACAGCTACAGTATTAACAATGATGTGTAACTAAAGAAGAACCGCGCTAACGACAGTATCCATTTGGGTGTTGTCTATAAAGTTAGGTGACTCTCGGTTAGAACCATTGGATTTAACAAACTCTGACATGATTTAGGATTTCTGTGCCCATGAAAACTGTTTTCCCAGCATAACATAAGGAGACACAAGATGCGTCAGTTTTGTCAATTTATTCATTGTCTTTCATTTGAAACACTCCTGTCAATGTTGAGTAAGGAAGCACACCTGATTACGCATATCTAAGTAGGATTAATCTACCTGGCCTGCACACAAATGTAGGCCTATAAATGTGCCCATTTGGGGATGTCGGATAGTATTTATGATTGTCTTAACGCACCACCACTAATGAGTTGTGGAGCTTCTCAAAGCAAATTTCTCTTCACCTCTAACAGCAAGTAAACAAAGTCTAATCAAAATCAATTGCAAATGAGAATAGTTTTAAAGTATTTGAATTGTATAATTTTCATTTATATTTAGATATAATGTAGCTTAATCACAGACAATGATTTTGAGATACTATTATAAATTAAATTGTTCCAGTAAAATGTGAATATGAAAATAATAACTGGCAAGCAGATTGGTAGAAATGGTCAGATATATTTGCACTCCAAATGTAGCTTGCCGACTGCTTGTGTAGCCTATTACCAGCAACGTCAGAATTTATGAAGGCCAGCAGGAGGTGGTGGTTCAGGGGGAGTTACTTCTCTTCTGGATGGGCCATATTGATGTAATGGCATGAAAATAAATTGGCTGAATATTATACAATGACTTGTCAACAGCTCTAACAATTTGACACCCACAGGAAATCTACACTGATCATACTAGAATATACTATATATCCTAGAAACCTGGATAAACTATCATTATGACATCATGGATGAATTCTAGAATATACTATATATCCTAGAAACCTGGTTAAACTATCGTTATGACATCATGGATGGCCAGTCCTTGTATTCATAGTGTAGTGAATTCAGGGGGAGCCCTGAGCTGAACTCAAACCTGGGTCAACTGACTGTCAAGCGAACACCTTATAACTGTTACGCCAAGATGTCTGAACTTCTTGACGAGGTCCCTAGGTTTTGTGTTAAGGTTGATACAATAGCTTTCTCTATGAATGTGAGAGTGGTTACATTTATCCAGCCCCCATCCCTCAGCTGTTTACCAAACCAAGTCTCTGGGCAGCCGTTTTGTTGCTGTTTAAATCTTAGGTTGTCCCTTTAAAAAAGCCACACACCAAGCAATCAATCTGCAATTGAAACAATAACAAAGCTGTAATTCCACCACTGTTTTGGTAATAAGATGATGGATGGGTCTGGAGAAATGTAACTAGTCTCAAATTCATAGGCAGACCTATGGATGCAAGGACTGACCATCCATGATATCAGCATTATAGTTTTAAGCATGTTGAGGCTATACAGTGTTGGTTTACATAGTTTTACCCAGTTTTTTTGGATACAGGATACAGTGTTTGTTTTTGTCAACATTGCTTTTGGACCAGGTCTCTCTTGGAAAATAGATGTTATCTCAATGAGACAAAAACGTTATAAATAAAAGGTCAAATAAATAAATAAAAACATGTTGAGGCGATACAGTGTTGATTTACATTGTTTCTAAACATTGGGAGTAAAAAAGCTTATTTGGGGATCTGATGGGGTACAACAGTTGAACTAAGCTCATGAGGCATGTGTTATATTCTTCAAGAATCAATGGTAAATAAATAATTTAAGAGTCAAAATATGGATGTAGCAATTGCAGATTTCCCCTTTAACACCAAACATCAGTTCAACAACTGCAGAGTTTGTGCCTCTGTTTTTAAGACAGTACTTACTAGTGTTAATCAGGGCCCGGTTTCCCAAAATCATCTTGCGGATAAGTTCACCGTTAGAACCATTGGATGCCTTAAGATGCGTTTGGGAAACCGGGCCCAGATATCCAGTTTCCTCCTCCTCGATGTGACAGTCATCTCCCCCTCCTCCTCTTTCACTCCAAAAACTGCATCCTCCTCTTTCTCTTCCTCTTATTTTACTGTAACATCCTCCTCCTCTTTCACTCTGAACGCCCGTCTTCCTATTCCTTCACTGGAACGTCTTTCTCTTCTTCTTTCACTGCAACAGCCTCACCCTCTACTTTCTTGTTTTACTGTGACATCCTCCTCTTCCTTATCCTCTTTCACGACAATGTTCAGCCCTAGAGCTTCTTTCTCCGTCCAGCAGACCGCATCTTCTTTAACAGGAGATAAGTTTTGTGAACTCATGGTCGGGGATAATAGCTAGCTAGCATTAGCGTAGTGATAGGCTAATTTATCAAGCCAACTAAGGTAGTTGACTAACAACAACTGAAATATGAAATGAAAAGTAGATACGATATGATTGTGTTGTTTACACAGTGGCGATACACCGACACAGTCCAACAAAAACGTCAATGTTTTGCCTCGCAAGGTACCAAGGTGGCTGACAAGCTGTTGATGTTGAAGAAGCGTCCCGTCCACTAGATTATACATCACAGTGGCAGAATCACCTGAAGACCCATATCGCCATCTGCTGAATGGAGTTGGTATCGCAGTTGAGAAAATACTTTCAGACAAAAAGCTAAAAAGCGACTGCCCCTAAAAACCAACGACTCCCTTTGAAAACGGGCTATGTTGCATCAGAAACATTTATTATAGTGTAAAAATATACTACAAAGTGTAGCTAAATAGAATAACTTTGGTCATACCCAGTCAGCACGTGACGTCCAAGGACGTCGAATTATGGGCGATATCAGGTCTGTCTGTTGTGGTCCCTATTTCACCCCAAAATAGTCATCCCAAATTGGGCTGTGTATAACTAAGTAAATGTCTCTCGGACAAGGTGACTTTTATCAATATACACTCTAAAAAGTATAGGTTCCAGGAGTATCCTGTAGGGGTTATTCAAATTGAAATTGTGGCGGAACCCCTAAAAGTTATTTGAAGAACCTTTTGTGGGAACCCCTATAAGTTCTTCAAAGAACCCCTTGTCATTGTTCCCTCGAAGAACCCTTTGGGGTTCATTTTTTTAGCTCCCTATTTTAATAATAATAACAATATTGACAATATTGATTTAAATAATTAATTGTTTATTTAGTGGCACCACAAATGTGAATTAATATTTCCAAAAAATGTACCAAACAAAACACATTACAAAATTGCAACACTTCTGCAGACATGACACTTTATATAGTGCTTTTCATTTAAAAATAAAAATAAAATGATGATGTACTATAAAAACAACATACATTAAAAATTAATCATAGGTAAACTAACAATATTGTAGACTTGATGCTAAATACAGATTTCTCAGCTTTAGTGGGTATATTGTATTCACTTAGTTATGTTAGGAAATTTGCCATCTTTATGACTGGCCCTGGTAACTTCACCCCAACTTCTCTTATCCCCAGAACACAGTAACTTAACAACATAAGTGTTTTTCTGACATTTTTTGGGAAATTTAAGGGAAAATAAAAAATACAGCCCTAGCAGAGCCCCAAGTACCATGGGGACGTCCTCGAGGACGTGGATGTTCTCTCCATCAAAGGCCAGTGGGATTTCACTCTCATGGTGAAATGGATTTCCGCCGATGTGCAGTAAAGGAGTGAAGAGCGGTGAAATCTGTGTCAACAAAAGTAAGAACAGATTAATACCATTAACATAAAAAAATGCAGATGTCGTTTTATATAAAGAAGAAACAGATGATTTGTGCATAAGCATACCTTGTCATGGACATAAAGTCCACGTGGGTCCTCGTGTAAAAAACTAACATTTTTAGTGTTTTTTTAACTAGACAAGTCAGTTAAGAACAAAAACGTATTTTCAATGATGGCCTAGGAACAGTGGATTAACTGCCTATTCAGGGGCAGAGAAACAGATTTGTACCTTGTCAGCTCTGGGATTTGAACTTACAACCTTTCAGTCACTAGTCCAACGCTCTAACCACGCGGCTACCCTGCCGCCCCAAGGTACAGAGGTAGGGCAAGAGCAGAATCACTGCTGTGGTCTCCAGTCCAAGTAAAGTAAAGCAATGATCTTGCTAATTTTTCTACAAAATACATTTGAGAAAGGGAAGGAATAAGAGCAAATACCTCTTCTGTATTGTCCTTCAAGGACTGTCAAAATAGCATGATGATGTCCTCACCCCTGCCTCGCCTCTCTACCTCTGATAGTCCTTGAATGATCTTTTTGTCTTTATCCATTCAATGGACTTGATTCATTTCTGAGAAGATCTGAAAAGATCATTTGCACACATTTGTATGCTAATAGATTTCAGTTTGTATTGACTGCTATGTAGGTTAAATGTACACTTCAAATGCAGCTGTCCTACAACATATCTGTACCTTCTTCTTGATCCCAATTGCATTGTGTCCATGTTCTGTCCTATAAGAATTTAAAAGGAAGAGAAAATGTGTCAAAGAATATATATATATATATATTAAATAAATATTGAAAGATAAATGGCATCGACATACAATTGAATGTAAAATAGAAGAACATATTGGAGAAAGCACTAGCCAATACAGTACTGCCATACAGTAACAGTACTGCCATACAGTAACAGTACTGCCATACAGGCCTAATATCACATTTCAAGGTATCTTTGTACACAAATGGTTCCAAAGTTGATCAATCAGGCTGACTTGAAAGATTATATGCAATATTTTGCTGGGTGGCAATACTGTGTTTGGATTCTGAAGGGCATTTATACAATAGAGGTAGTCTAGACACTGTATTAATACCATTATGCATTTGAATCCCATCTACAGCTTCCATCTAAGATATTAATTTCCCTCCAGAAGGGGGCGTACATGTAACGTTTCCGAAATGGGACAGTATTGTAAATGTAACGTTTCCAAAAAGGGATAGTATTGTCCATGTAACTTTTCCAAAATGGGATAGTATTGTACATGTAACGTTTCCAAATGGGATGTTATTGTACATATAACGTTTCCAAAATGGGATAGTATTGTCCATGTAACGTTATGCCCCCTTAGTTAATAGTATTGCATGCTGTTGCAGGCTATATAAAGAGGAAGACCTCCATTGACGATTCAGTTCGTTGTTACATCTCGTCTGGACAGGTCGCCGTCCTTAGTTAGTTAGTTAGTTAGTTAGCTAGTTCATTATCACAAAAGTGAGAACTGCTCAAGACTGGAAACTTACATTAATGAGTGTAAAGCCATGTTGGCTTTATGGAAACGATATACAATATATGGGAAAGAATATAGTTGAGGGAAATAATCCAAACCTAGTTGTGCCTAGTTAGAACATAACTTTATCTAGCTAGATAACCGTACTGTACTGTAGCTCATACAAAGCCGACCGGTCAAACCCGGCTTTCTAATATTTACGGTAATTAACTATAGTAACGTTATGGAAGATATTCACAGAAAACCACCATTGTCTTCGTTATTCATTATTAGTATGTTATATTATAATAATACATTATTTCGAGACATATTTAAAGCCAAACATCAACCCAACTTAACCTTTTTAACTGTTGTCACATCCAAACTTGTCACCATCATTTTCAGTTGTAATTGCGAATAAGTTTCATTGACCAAGAATCCTACGGTTCTTAGGGGATTTGAGAACAACTCCAGTTGAACCCTTCATTTTGAGAGTGTAGTCGGCTCTATTTACTCTCAGATTCAAAACATGCTGATTATCATCAACAATCATGTCAGCTGCTGCTGTTCCAATACAGTATGAGGTGAGACGGTGAACTGACGTTGAACCGGGCAATCAGCTGCTGCTGCTCTAATACAGTGTGAGGTGAGACGGTGAACTGACGTTGAACCGGGCAGTCAGCTGCTGCTGCTCCAATACAGTATGAGGTGAGACGGTGAACTGACGTTGAATCTGGCAGTCAGCTGCTGCTGCTCCAATACATGTTGAGGTGAGACGGTGAACTGATGTTGAACCGGGCAGTCAGCTGCTGCTGCTCTAATACAGTGTGAGGTGAGACGGTGAACTGACGTTGATCTGGCAGTCAGTCATTCATTCTGTACTATGAGTCTGGTCTAACATTGTTGGTATTGAAAAAGCCTTACTGCACATTGTGGTGGAAATTCGAACCAATTAGGAGATATTTAGTAATTTCTTCAAACAATCAACCTTTATTTGATAAGAATTGCAATAATGTAGCTGGTCAGCCCTACACTCTGAGGTGGAAGGCCGAGAGCTCGATGACACAAGGAGTTCAGAAGCCTTATATAGTCAAACTATCTTGTGCATATAGAAAACACGTGATCTTGGTATGTGTCCGTCCGTGTGTGGAGAACGAGACACAGACTAACTGTGAATTGGTCGTCTCGTTCTGTAGCAACAGCTAGTTATTCTAGTTTACCAGTGAGGTGTCAAAACAACAGGAAATCACTGTAGACACAGTTCCTCTGAAGTAGATCAACGGTTCCCCGAATTGGGGTAAGCAAGCGCCTTTGGCCTGTCTGCCTAATGGGTGTGCCTAGAGCGAGTCTAGAGATAAATCAAACCCAGCCTGAACTGTGATGGAGTAGAGTTGTAGTTTCTCTAGAGATAAATCAGACACAGCCTGAACTGTGTGATCGAGTAGGGAGTTGTAGTTTCTCAAGAGATAAATCAGATCCAGACTATACTGTGTGATGGAGTAGGGAGTTGTAGTTTCCAACAGGTCAATATTCTTCTTAGTTTAGCGTATAAAACATAATTAACTACAATTACCATAATCCATTGCGTGCCGACTTGTCTTGTCTGTTTATTTTACACCTGCTATGTGAAAGAGACAGAAGAATGCATGATGGTCAATGCTATCTGGGATCCTTGGGACAGCTCTACCCTAAACCCTAACCTTAACCCCTACCTTAACCATTTGAAATGTCCATTTCAACCGACTAGAGACGTCCCAAGGATATATCTACCTGAAATTACATGGTCTAAGTGATTGATAGTTGGTATTCAGCAGTCATAAAGCCTTATTTACTTTAATGAACGACTAAAACAGTGATTTTGTCAGACAGCAGCTCAACATTTTATTGGCTGACTGATCCATTCATCCTTCCATCCCTCCTCAGCCTTCCTCTCCTCTGAGGACCCAGTGAGGGTGGAGCTCAGTCAGAGAACTGTTGAGGCACTGGTTAGGAAGAACACTTCTACAGCCAGAGAGGTGAGAGGTCACATGTGGTTTAGATGGTAAATATATATATGTCCCATTAGTGGTTCATCATGTAAGCAAACGGGAATATGTTCTATCATCTATGTTTATTTACATTAGTGCAAATTGTCCACTGATATTGGTGTAATTTCTCACCCCTTTTGGCTGTATGAAAGTTACTTTCCCCTCAGGCACACACATTTGTTCTTTGATATTATGAAGGTCATTTGTGTCAAATGTACTTTTCCCCACTCATTCACCCATCTCTTTATATTGATTATTTATATTCAGTGGCCTGACTGCATCCAGACTGTCAAAGGCCCATCCTGGTAGATCGGAACCTAATGCAGCTTGGAGTGATCAGATGACACAAGTCACATTTAGGTTCCAGGTGTAACTGAGGCCATAGATGCTCCATATCCATTACTTTGAGTGTTTTATATAATATGACTAAATGTGTTTCTGTGTTGCAGGGGCAGTCAAGAAATGGAACAGCAAGGCCACAGAACATGACATAAGCAGAGCTGTGGGAGACCACCTCAAGCCCCTGGTAGAGCCGGGGGTGGTGTTTACCACTCCACCACACCTTCAGCAGGCTGGGAAAGTGGGATTGATCTGTTTGATCCATTTGTTTGTTTCACTTCTCAGGAGTTGAATCCTTTGACATATTGTTGATTTGAAAAATGTTCATTTTGAACAAATGCACTGGGTTGGTTGAAAGGTGATACTAAACATACATAACATGCAATATTTTGACATAGTGGAAGATACTGTTTTTCATACTAAGATGGATCAAAATATTGGGTTGCTTTTGCACATATTGGTTCATTTGTTTTACAATTTGTTCAAATCAAAGCAGTCTTTATTTATACAGCACATTTCAGACATGGATGCAACACAATGGCTTCACAGGAAAAAGCAAACCAAAATAAACAAATATTTAATACGAAACAAACAAGGATAAAAAAAGCATGAGAAACAACTGAAAGACTAATGAACATTCTAAGGAAAAGACAATGATTAAAATATTAAGAATTGGATACAACATCCAACCCAAAATAGAAGCTTGTTCTACTCCATTGTTTGTTGTTACCTTCCCCAACAGGAAAACCAAATGTCCCTTACATAGAAGAGGGAACAAAGAGTAATAGACAACAACCAAAACTAAACAGGTGGGGTTTTGAAAGGCACTATGGGGTGTCCACTGGAAGTTGACTTGTAACAACAACTGGGACCTAAAAGACACCCACCATGAGACCCACTACATCTGCCCAAGAAGAGCCAAACAAAAGACAAAACCACACCAAAGCTAAAAGACAGGAAGCAAACCAAAAAGGTGGTTAAAATAATGTATTACAATCAAAACCATTCATACTATTACAAAATCATAATTCGCATTCATTCTTAATAAAATTCTATTTACAAAAACATCAAACAAAAACAAACCTCAGGGGAGCATCGTCCCTCCCCGTCATACCTAACCAATACCTAACCCTTTCCCTATCTCCCCTTCCCTAATCTATCCCCTTACCAAACTCACTCTAACACTCCCAGCCCTAAACCCCTTTTCCACCTCTCCCGTGCCGCATGCTTCCCCCACTTCCTCTCCTCCCTCTTCATCCTCCCCCTCAAATCACCTTCCACCCTTCTCACTATCCCTTCCACCCCCCAATCTCTCCCTGTCTTGACTAAATTCTTCCTGGCTTCCCACAGTCCCTTTTTAAAGAGACTCATGAGAAGCCAGAGCAGAAACCTGTCCCTATCCGTTCCCTTTGCTCTCCCTACGCCTCTCTCTAGCCTAGCCCATGTCAAAACAAAATCACTCCTAAAAAAAGATCTAAAAAAAGATCTATTCACGCGATCAAAAGCTTTCGCCTGATCTAGCGCTGCTACCATTAAAGGCAGCCCTCTATCTTCAACCCAAGCGATGGAATCCCTGATCAACTGTAGGTTCCATCTTATAGAGCGGCCCTCTACCCCGCACGTCTGATCCTCGTGGACGACGTAGGGAAGGGCTGTGCGCAACCGGTCTGCTAAAACCTTTGCAAGAATCTTGTAATCTACGCACAGCATGGTCAATGGCCGCCAGTTGCCAAGGTCAGTTGCTTCCCCCTTCTTATAAAGAAGTGACAGCACACCAACAGCCATTGATCCCCCCGGGACCCCCGTCTCAAGGATGGCCTTCAAGACTTTGAGAACCACTGGTCCAAGTATACCCCAAAACTTGAGGTAAAACTCAGCCGGCAGCCCATCCATCCCAGGCACCTTCCCTTTTCCCATCCTCCTAAGAGCGCTCTCAACCTCTTCTAGTGAGATCTGGGCCTCCATCACGTCTCTAATGTCCTCTGGCAACCGCCGGGACAAGTGTTCTAAAAACACGTTTCCCTGCTCTACATCTATTTCCCTTTCCTTAAATAAACCTTGGAAATGATCAGTTGTCACCCTGACCATTTCCTCTGGTTTACTTACTATACTACCATTTTCTTCCCTAACTCCCTGCATTACCTTCCTACTCTGTCTGGCCCTAACCGACTTAAAGAACATAGCGGAACAAGTCTCATTATGTTCTAAAAAGCCACTATGCGCACGCTCCAGGAAAGCTCGAGCCTTCTGCTCCTGCAGCTCCCTGAGCTGCGCCTTTAGGGCTGCGAATCTCTCCCAGTCAATCGACCCGCCGAGGTTGCCTGCCTCGTACTCGAGTTCAATTAACCTTTGGATACGATCCACCTCCCTCCTTTCCTCCCTTTTTTTCCGTCTACAATATCCTATTATAAAAGCCCTAATCCTCACCTTAACTAAATCCCACCACTCTAACACCCCCTCGCACATGGACCGGAGGCCGTCAAGCCTCCGAAAGAAACAAAAAAATGCGTCAACGAAAGCCTGCTCCTCCAGTATATCCCGATCTAACTTCCAGTACCCCCTACCGAAGAGGCAGACTGGCGACCCCACCTGCAGGAACACCCCGTCGTGATCCGTGAAGAAAACAGGCAACAGCCGCCCAGACAACTGACCCAAAGACCTGGATACAAAAATGTAGTCGAGCCTCCGCACAACCCCCCTGGAGTTGCGCCATGTAGGACCGACCATTGCCGGAGTAGTGTGCAGGCCACCATCAACCAGACCATGGCAAGCCATTAGCCCAGAGATGGCACCTGCACTGCTATCACCGCCTACCCCTAAATCTATATTAAAGTCTCCTCCTATCACCAAGTGCCTGTTTGTAACACACAGGGGCGCCAGACAGTCCACAATCTCCCTCCTGTCTGCCGCCACCTGTGGCCCATACACCCCAATTAACCTATATCTAGCTTCTCTAAACTTAACATCTATCCCCAAAACTCTACCCTGCATTATTACAAAAGTGTTCTCTATTTTAACCTCTCTATGCCCACACAAAATCCCTACTCCTGTTGAGTGCACCCCTCCTATGCCCCAAAAAGATTCCCCCTTATCCCACTCCCTCTTAAATCTACACACATCCCCACCATCCCTCAGGTGAACCTCCTGTAAAAAACAGAAATCAAACCCCACACCCTCTAAATAACAAAAAAAAAAACTCCTTTTAACATTATCCCTTAACCCCCTAACATTTAGACTAAAAAAAGAAACAGAACTATTCATTTAATTATTAACAACAAATAAATAAATAAAAAACCAAAGAAAAACCAGGAGACTCACCCGATGCTCCCCTGGTCCATCTCCACCGGCGGGGACGTCCTCTCCTCTCCTGACGCCCCCCCGTCCTCCATCCCAACCCATGACCCAGGCAGTGTGTTGGGTCCTCCCTCCCCACCCACCATCCCCCCCTCCCTGTTTGCCTCGGGGCTGCATGTAGGGGACCCCATCTCCTCAAACAGGAGTTGGGATCCCTCTAGCAAACAGCCCACCGACCCCTCACTGGAGTCATCCACTAAAATGCAAGGGGCTGAGGCAGACCGGGAGGACAAATTACCCCCCCCCCCCCGCCACTCTCTTAGCCCCCCCCCCCTCCACACACCCCTCCCTCTCACTTCCTGCCAAGCTCCCCCTCTTCATCCCTTTCTTCTTTGGTGAAGGAGGTAGCGGGGAGACACAACGTCCCATCCCCGCTAACTCCTCCACCAAATCCCTCATTTCGACCGAGGAAGCCTGGCAGGCTGTCCCCCCACTCCTTCCCCCCATCTCCCCCCCTCCCCCACTCCTCCCTCCTTCTCCGTCACTGTCCCCTCTTCCACTCCTTCTCGCACCACTGTCCCCTTCACCGCTCCTTTACGTTCTTCTGCCTTCTTTTCCTTCTCCTCTTCTTTTCCACTCTTTCCTTCTTCCCGCCTCTTTCTTCTCATTTCTTCCTTCTTTCCATCCTCTTCTCTTGCCTTCTTTTCCCCTGTGCCATCCGTACAATCCGCACGCGTCCTTTCTTTCCTCCCCCCATCCCCCGCTCCCCCCCCAGCTGCAGACGCGTATGACCTGTGACGATCCGTGCAATCACGCCACAGGTGTTCTCTGGAGCCACACCCGTGGCAAGCCTTGGGCTCGTCACACTCCCTGGCCTCGTGCTCTTCCGACCCACAAAAACGACATTTCTTGTTACTGCACGAGGCCAGGGTATGGCCGTAGGCCATACAACGCCTGCAGAACGGGGGCTGACGTGCATAGTATAGGGTTCCCCTGTCAGCCCCCAGGGAGAACATTGCCGGAGGATGGAGGTAGCCATCCACACTCTTCGGGGACTCCCTGAGTAACGCCTGGAAGCCTCTCTTCCCATTCCAGAAACCCAGGGAGTCCCTGAGGTACCTCGCTGAGGAGACATTGTCCATGTACCTCCCCAGAAAGGCCCTCACTTCTTCGTCCTTCACGTGCGGATTGTACATGGTTACGGTGACCACCCTGAAGTTGTTTCTTGCCAGGCTGGTCACCGTGTAATGACACAGGGGACCTTCTTCTTTCCCTTCCGTCACCGTCTTCATAATCTCATTGTCTTTTTCTTCCAAATATAGGGTTACATCAAACCCCTTCTCCATTGGGTTCCCCTGAAGGCATAGAACATCTTTAACCTTCAATTTTAGGTGCCCCATTAGGATGTTCCTCCCGAAGGTTTCTCTCCCCCAAGGCTCCATCTCTTTTCCCCGCCAAGAAAAGCGCACCGTGTTGGCCAGTCCAATCCCCGGAACCGACGGTCCAGATGTACTTTGCGCCATCTCCTCACGGACGATGTCGCACCAGTCCCACCACCTCAAACTTATAATCAGGAAGCAAAAAAAACAAAAAGGTGGAGCAACTAAAGGTGTTGACTTTCCACATCTATCAAGACAACTGGAGCACTGGGCCAGACACTCTTAAATAGAACCTGGACCAGCTCAGGTGAAACACCTTCCCACTAACGAGGTGGACAAGCCAGCAAGGGTGTAACACATACTGACTAAAGAGGTGACACCAATCAGTGCACCGAAGACACATTTCAGTTGAATGCATTCAGTTGTACAAAAGACTATGTATCCCCCATTCCTATGTGCTATCGTCCAACCTCGAAACATGGAAAAAGAGAACAATTTAAGAGAACAAATATATCCTACATTTCTATTGGACAAGTTTGCTTACCACCAACAGAAAACAACTTCCATTTCACAAATCAACTACAATGCTTCATCAATATAAACATGGTGTCTACTGGCTGTCAACAATTAAAAACAAGAAAAAACTATAATTTTTCCCCACTAGCTTCTAGAACTCTCGTCTTCCTAAAACTCACTAGCTTCTAGATCTCTTGTCCCCTTGGAACATAAAATACAAATCTTTTTGACTGCTCACCCTTGAGACGATCAGCAATAGAGTTGTCCTTACCACGAACATGTCTGATTTCAAGAGGAAACTCCTGCAATATCCGAAGTAACTTTCCACCTAACTGCAGAGCTTCTCTCTCTTTTCAGGGTTCACTCGATAGACATGTTGTTGGATCGGGGCCCAGTCCCCAATGTCATGCTCTTGTACATTTGGGTTGGCACATCTAAGAATGAACCTGATACATGAACCTGATATTCTAAAGTCAGGGCAACAATGTTAATATAATTGTACCCAAAGTCAGTTGGCTGCATAAGTCAGTTGGCTGCATAAGTCACAATAAATCACTGATATCAATTAGGGGGGAAATCCGGTTGTATGTGCTGTTGAAACTAACACAACTTTTTTTTAAACATATGGAAATGGGAGATATATTCTACCTCACTGATTAGAGGACAACCTGCAGAAGACAGTCAGCTACATCAGGGAGTGATGCATTTAAATGTACATTCTACATTGTGACATTAATTCATTGATATCATGAAACAACTCCTTCATGTATGTATTTTCCCATGTTTGATCAGAGATCTTTTATCAGAGTATCTCTTGTCACATTGATCACAGCTATGAGGTTTCTCTCCTGTGTGTACTCGTTGGTGAACTATCAGGCCGTTTGGCTGAGAAAAACTCTTCCCACATTGATTACAGCTATAAGGTTTCTCTCCCGTGTGTGTTCTCTGGTGTGTAGTCAGAGTGCTAGATGTAACAAAACGCTTCCCACATTGATCACAGCTATGAGGTTTCTCTCCGGTGTGTGTTCTCTGGTGTACTATCAAGCTGCTTGACTGAGTAAAACACCTCCCACATTGAGCGCACCTATAAGGATTCTCTCCCGTGTGTGCTCTCTGGTGTAATCTTAACTGTCCTGAATAAACAAAACTCTGTCCACAGTCAGAGCAGCTATAAGATTTCTCTCCTGTATGTATTCTCTCATGTTTTTTAAGGTCTGTTGACTGAGTGAATCTTTTCCCACATTGAGCACAGCTATAAGGTTTCTCTCCCGTGTGTGTTCTCTGGTGCGATTTTAACTGCCCTGAAAAAACAAAACTCTTTCCACAGTCAGAGCAGCTATAAGGTTTCTCTCCTGTATGTATTCTCTCATGTTTTTTAAGGTCTGTTGACTGAGTGCATCTCTTCCCACATTGAGCACAGCTATAAGGTTTTACTCCCATGTGTGTTCTCTGGTGTGATTTTAAATGTCCTGATGAAACAAAACTCTTCCCACAGTCAGAGCAGCGATGAGTTTTCTTCCTTGTGGGTCTCTGCTGGTGTTTCTTGAGGTGTTTTGATCTGGAGAGACTTTTCTTTGCCTCGTCAGCATCATGAGGTTGTTGAGGCTCCCCAGAGGATCCTCGATAGTCACTTCTCTCTCCTGTGTGAACAAAGTCCGACAGATGGTTAAAAGCCTACAACAGCAGAAATCCACTATAAAAGGTGATGCCAACAGCGTAGCCATGATGTTGTAAACAATTGACGTCTGTAATGAATGTTACATTTGTCTTACGGCAGTCAAGTGAGCAACAATATTTTGTATTTTTTTCACATTAGTAGTAACATTGATGATTTTAGACTAGAAAAAGGTTATTGCAGTTGCTGAACCCCTAAGCAGTGTGCCAGGCAACTTTTGGTCACCAATATAGGCCCCTTTCTGTGTTTGCTAAAATTGCCACACAAGGGTGATACACACACAATTTAGTTGCAGAAACTCCTCCATGCTAATGAGGACACCACTAGTTATGGATGTAGTATACAGTGGCTTGCAAAAGTATTCACCCCCCTTGGCATTTTTCCAATTTTGTTGCCTTACACCCTGGAATTAAAATGACATTTTGGGGGGATTTGTATCATTTGATTTACACAACATGCCTACCACTTTGAAGATGCAAAATATGTTTTATTCTGAAAAACAATAAGACAAAAAAACATAACTATTCACCCCCCCCAAAGTCAATACTTTGTAAAGCCACCTTTTGCAGCAATTACATCTGCAAGTCTCTTGGGGTGTGTCTCTATTAGCTTGGCACATCTAGCCACTGGGATTTTGCCCATTCCTCAAGGCAAAACTGCTCCAGCTCCTTCAAGTTAGATGGGATCAGCTGGTGTCCAGCAATCTTTAAGTCATACCACAGATTCTCATTTAGATTGAGGTCTGGGCTTTGACTAGGCCATTCCAAGACATTTAAATGTTTCCCCTTAACCTCTCTGGGATAGGTGGGATGGAAACGGCAAACATCCATTGAAAATGCAGAGAGCCAAATTCAAATAAATTACTACAAAAATTAAACTTGCATGAAATCACACATACAATACACCAAATTAAAGCTACACTTGTTGTGAATCCAGCCAGCATGTCAGATTTCAAAAAGGCTTTACGGCGAAAGCATAATATGCTATTATCTGAGTGTAGCACCTCCGCAAACAAACACAGACAATCATATTTCAACCCGCCAGGCGCGACACAAAACACAGAAATAATGATATAATTTGTGCCTTACCTTTGAAGATCATCCTCGCTTGGCACTCCAATATGTCCCATAAACATCACAAATTGTCCTTTTGTTCGATTAATTTTGTTGATATATATCCAAAATGTCAATTTATTTGGCGCGCTTGATTCTGAAAAACACCGGTTCCAAAACGCATGACATGACTATAAAAAATCTCAAAAGTTACCTGTAATCTCTGTCCAAACATTTCCAACAACTTTCCTGATACAACGTTAGGTATTTTTAACTAAATAATTGATCAAATTTAATGACGTGATAAACTGTGTTCCATACCAGAGGAAAAGAAAGCGGAGCGTGCTGTTCAGGTCGTGCGCCTCTAACAAAGAGTACACTTCCCTCGAGCCTCATTCTGAACAGTGGTACTTCTTCATTTCTCAAAGGAAAAACCTCAACCAATTTCTAAAGACTGTTGACATCCAGTGGAAGCGATAGGAACTGCAAGCCTGCCCCTTAGAAATCTGGAATCCCAATGAAACCTCATTGAAAAGCGTGACCTAAAAAAACAAATCTGAATGGTTTGTCCTCTGAGTTTCGCATGCCAAATAAGTTCTGTTATACTCCCAGACATCATGCAAACAGTTCTAGAAACTCCAGAGTGTTTTCTATCCAAATCTACTAATACTATGCATATCGTAGGTTCTGGGCCTGAGTTGCAGGCAGTTTACTTTGGACACGCTTTTCATCCGGACGTGAAAATACTGCCCCCTATCCCAATGAAGTTAAATCACACGAGTGTTGCTTTAGCAGTATGCTTAGGGTCATTGTCCTGCTGGAAGGTGAACCTTCATCCCAGTCTCAAATCTCTGGAAGACTGAAACGGGTTTCCCTCAAGAATTTCCCTGTATTTAGCGCCACCCATCATTCATTCAATTCTGACCAGTTTCCCAGTACCTGCAGATTAAAAACATCCCTGGTGTTCTGGGGGTGAGGGAAGGTGTTGGGTTTGCGCCAGACATAGCGTTTTCCTTTATGGCCAAAAAGCTCAATTTTAGTCTCATCTGACCAGAGTAGCTTCTTCCATATGTTTGGGTAGTCTCCCACGTGCCTTTTGGCGAACACCAAACGTGTTTGCTTATTTTTTTCTTTGGGCATAGGCTTTTTTTGGCAACTCTTCCGTAAAGACCAGCTCTGTGGAGTGTACGGCTTAAAGTGGTCCTATGGACAGATACTCCAATCTCCGCTATGGAGCTTTGCAGCTCCTTCAGGGTTATCTTTGGTCTCTTTGTTGCCTTTCTGATCAATGCCCTCCTTGCCTGGTCCGTGGGTTTTGGTGGGCGGCCCTCTCTTGGCAAGTTTGTTTTGGTGCCATATTCTTTCCATTTTTTAATAATGAATTGAATGGTGCCCCGTGGGAAGTTTCTGACATTTTTTTATAACCCAACCCTGATCTGTACTTCTCCACAACTTTGTCCCTGACCAGTTTGGAGAGCTCCTTGGTCTTCATGGTGATACTTGTTTGGTAGTGCCCCTTGCTTAGTGGTGTTGCAGACTCTGGGCCCTTTCAGAACAGGTGTATATATACTGAGATTATGTGACACTTAGATTGCACACAAGTGAACTTTATTGAACTAATTATGTGACTTCTGAAAATAATTGGTTGCACCAGATCTTATTTAGGGGCTTCATAGCAAAGGGGGTGAATACATACGCACGCACCACTTTTTCATTTTTGAAATGAAATCCAAATAAAAATCCATTTAAATTACAGGTTGTAATGCAACAAAATAGGAAAAATGCCAAGGGAGTGAATACTTCCGCAAAGCATTGTATCTGGTTGTATAAACTCCTCCATGCTAATGAGGAAACCACTAGTTATGGATGTAGTATATCTGGTAATGAGGAAACCACTAGTTATGGATGTAGTAAATCTGGTAATGAGGAAACCACTAGTTATGGATGTAGTATATCTGGTAATGAGGAAACCACTAGTTATGGATGTAGTATATCTGGTAATGAGGAAACCACTAGTTATGGATGTAGTAAATCTGGTAATGAGGAAACCACTAGTTATGGATGTAGTATATCTGCAAATGAGGAAACCACTAGTTATGGATGTAGTATATCTGGTAATGAGGAAACCACTAGTTATGGATATAGTATATCTGCTAGTGAGGAAACCACTAGTTATGGATGTAGTATATCTGGTAATGAGGAAACTGCTAGTTATGGATGTAGTATATCTGGTAATGAGGAAACCACTAGTTATGAATGTAGTATATCTGCCTGGAGCAAAAATGGAGAGCAGAGATTTGTTTTTTTCACAAGGTATTCTGAATATTACAGTGCAAGATCAGGAGTGCTACTCAAGGAAACTCACATTAAGCTCTGTGTCTATTCACTAATTCACCACCGTGGGGGAAAACTCAGTGGATTTCTCATAGGCTGACAGCAAAAATAGTCTTCATTTCCAGGTTGCTTATGAGTATATTTCACACTACTTTGGATTATAATTGTTAGGCTCCTTTGAATGTCCTGCTTTATATAATATGTTGTCGCAAATCAACTGCTTTATACTTAAAAAAACACTTCCACCAGTAAAATGCTCTTTGGCTAGCTTTGCTACGAGTCTGTCAATGAGCGTTTGTAAACTAAGTGTATGCAAATTGGCCCATAACTTCACCTAACAACAACATATACTTACTGTAGGACCCATAACTTCACCAAACAACAACATAGACCTACTGTAGGACCCATAACTTCACCAAACAACAACATAGACCTACTGTAGGACCCATAACATCACCTAACAACAACATAGACCTACTGTCGGACCCATAACATCACTGAACAACATAAACCTACTGTAGGACCCATAACTTCACCTAACAACAACATAGACCTACTGTAGGACCCATAACCTCACCTAACAACAACATAGACCTCAGACTATAAATCAGTTAATACTTCAGGTGAAATATGGAAACTAAAATGTTTTTGTCATGCCATTTCAATACTTGATCACCAGATAATTTTGTGAATAATCCCACTAGGCTACTCTGTAATGTGTTGTCATTCTAAATATCATGAATTAAGGAAAATAGCTCTGTGTGTTGTCTAATAGCCTGTCCATCAAGGAACAGTTCTCTACACATTATGAGATAAGGATCTTATGTGTCCAAACAGACTAACGAGACTGTAAATCTAGCGGACAATAACACATTATAAACATACATTTGTTAGGGATGTTGGATCCAACGTGGAGCACGGCATAACTGTCTTTACCAGAGTAATGAATGAAGAAACACTTTGGTTGTTGTTGCATGTCGTGATGTTTGTCATTCAGAAAATTATTTCCTGGATCAGCTGAGGATAGTTGAACATGTGACTGTAACTGAACAGCTACAGTATTAAGAATTATGTGTAATTATTGAAGAACCTCGTTAATGACCGTATCTATTTGGGGCATTGTCTATAAAGTTAAGGTGACTCTCAGTTAAAACCATTGGATTTAGCAAACTGAAATTATTTAGGATTTCTCAAAGTAATTTTTTCTTCACCTCAAACAGCAAGTAAACAAAGTCCTATTAGAATCAATTACAAATGACAATAGTTGCTCAAAGTATTTGAAAAATATTTCCAACTCTTGATAACCACTCGGCATTGAAAAGGAAAATGAAATGCTCTGATCCAGTGGAAATGTCATAAAATCCCTGATTACTTTTTATTCTTTGCACAAATAGCCGACAGCTTTGTCTGTACAAAACTCACTGGTGCGGGAAACTTGAGGGCCCAGAATATTTTATACAGTGTTGCAAGCTTGCTATTGCTAGTTTTGGAGACCCAGTTGATACAATGTTTCAAGTTGATTGTAGACAGGCCATGTGCATCCAATAATGTGATTTATAAAGGACATTTATTTTTAACGGGATATTTAACTGCAGGCTGCAATGTTTTTATTTGCTTTATTTATGTTTACAATACAAAATGACCTTTAGATTTGTATCATTTTCATTTAGATAGTTGATTTTATTAAACACATGGTGTGTGTCTATATATGGAAAAATACACGTTATAACATTTCAACCAATCGTTTGGAAGAATGAACAGACGACTCTTGGTTGACCAAGATATATTTTAGGTGCGGTCTAAGGCACTGCAGCTCAGAGCTTGTGGCGTCACTACAGTTCGAATCAACCAGTTCAGACCCCTTCCCCTTTTCCACATTTGTTTTGGTAGTCGTATTCTAATAATTATTACAATTAAAATAAATCCTCATTAATCTACACAAAATAGCCAAAAATTAAAACAGGTTTTTAGAAATGTTTGCTTATTTATTAAAAATTAAAAAACAAATACCTTGTTTACGTAAGTATTCAGACCCTATGAGACTTCAGGTGAATCCTGTTTCCATTAATCATCCTTGAGATGTATCTACAACTTGAGTGGAGTCCACCTGTGGTAAATTCAATTGATTGGACATGATTTGGAAGGCACACACCTATCGATATAAGGTCCCACAGTTGACAGTGCATGTTAGAGCAAAAACCAAGCTGAGGTCAAACTAATTGTCCGTAGAGCTCCAAGACAGGATTGTGTCGAGGCACAAATATGGGGAAGGGTACCAAAAAATGTCTGCAGCATTGAAGGTCCCCAGGAACACAATGGCCTCCATCATTCTTAAATGGAAGAAGTTTAGAGCAACTAAGAGCTCCAACGTTCCTCTGTGGAGATGGGAGAACCTTCCAGAAGGACAACCATCTCTGCAGCACTCCACCAATCAGACCTTGATGATAGAGTGGCCAGATGGAAACCACTCCTCAGTAAAAGGCACATGACAGCCTGCTCGGAGTTTGCCAAAAGGCACCTCAAGTACTCTCAGACCATGAGAAACTAGATTGGCCTGAATGCCAAGATTCACATCTGGAGGAAACCTGGCACCATCCCTACGGTGGAGCATGGTCGTGGTAGCATCATGCTGTGGGGGTGTTTTTCAGCAGCAGGGACTGAGAGACTAGTCAGGATCGAGGGAAATATTAACGGAGCAAGGTGCAGAGAGATCCTTGATGAAAGACCTACTCCAGAGTGGACAGAACCTGAGACGGGGCGAAATTTCACCATCCAACAGCACAACGACCTTAAGCACACAACCAAGACAACACAGGAGTGGCTTCGGGACAAGTCTCTGAATGTCCTTGAGTGGCCCAGCCAGAGCCCGGGCTTCAGCCCGATCTAACATCTCTGGAGAGACCTGAAAATAGCTGTGCAGTGATGTTCCCCATCCAACTTGACAGAGCTAGAGAGGATCTGCAGAGAAGGATGGGAGAAACTCCACAAATGCAGGCGTGCCAAATCATCAAATTTATTTATATAGCCCTTCGTACATCAGCTGATATCTCAAAGTGCTGTACAGAAACCCAGCCTAAAACCCCAAACAGCAAGCAATGCAGGTGTAGAAGCACGGTGGCTAGGAAAAACTCCCTAGAAAGGCCAATACCTAGGAAGAAACCTAGAGAAATAAATTAGCAAAATTAAAGTTTAAAAAACAAATTTTAACTCCCTGTTCGAAGACTGATTTACGTCTGTCAATCACACAGCATCATCTGATTTCGGAATTTGCAGTGAGCCAGGCTTTTGTGAGAGACAATTGTCATCTAAAGCAGCATTGGTTTGGTTGTTTGAGTGCGAGATTTGTACTTGTGCTGATTAATTGACTTCACTGTGTAAAGAAGGCAGAGATTAAACACATAAAAACCCTGACCACAACATGATTTGAACACGCAACCTTCTGATGTGGAGTCAGCCGTGCAACCAATTTGTCTTGGACAAATTGCATCTTTGGAGGGGATGTCCAGTTCAGATTTCGTTGACTGTATCATTTGAAACGGAGGCCTGGTTCTCTGGGGTAATGTACCATCTGACAATACCCCCTCGTCAGTCCGTGCCTCTGCCCGGCAGGTTAGGTGTATGAAAATTAGTAAATGCAGAGCCCGGATAGCTCAGTTGGAAGAGCATCAGACTTTTAATCTGAGGGTCCAGGGTTCAAGTCCCTGTTCGGGTGTGGCTTTTCTGTTCACCTTCCTTCTTTAGGCAGTCTTTCTATACTTTAATTTTCTATAACTTTAAATGACATGTTCACCTGTAGACTATACACTCCCAGAGCCAAAACAGTTTAGTCTGAAGACTTCAGGATTTTTAATCTGAACCTCCAGGTTTAACCTTTCTGGCGCAGGCGTTCCACTATCAACCCACCTTGACAAAATTGTCAGAGACTCCTGTCACCCAAGTTATAGACTGTTTTCTGTTTTCTCTGCTACTGCACGCCACTCATTAATGTATAAGTCCCAAAATGGATGTAACAACTGCTGATTGCCCCTTTAAGACTACATATTGGGCTAATCTAATAGGAGATATTGAGGACTACAGTATGTCAGGCATTGTCATTGGATGCATTTCATCAATTGTTAACGTTTTGTTGATGGTCCACTCTTGATGTTCTACACGTTACAGTGTAGCTTCAGCCATTCCTACAGAACAAAATTAAAGTGTAGAACCCCTTTACTGCATATTGGTTCAACGACTGCAGAGACGGTACTTACTGGTATTAAACTTATCTTCAACCTCCTCTTCTTCCTTCAATGTGACAGTCATCTTCCCCTCCTCTTTCACTACAAAAACTGCATCCTCTTCTTTTACTGTAACATCCTCCTCCTCTTTCACTCTGAACGAGTCTTCCTCTTCTTTCACTGAAACGTCTTTCTCTTCTTCTTTCACTGTAACAGCCTCACCCTCTACTTGTTTTTGTATTGTAACATCCTCCTCTTCCTCCTCCTCTTTGACGAGAGCTTCTTTCTCCATCCAGCAGACCTCCTCTTCTTTATCAGGAGAGAACCTTAGTGAACTCATGGTCGGGGATGTTAGCTAGCTATCATTAGCGACTAGCCTAGTTCTAAGCTAACTTAGCAAACCAGCTAGCTGACAAACAACGTAAATATATAATGAAATTGGCCAAAAAGTACATACGACAGAAGTGTGTTTAATACACAGCGACTAATAAACACCAAAACAGTGTAAAGAGTGTGAATGTTGTAGCTATGTTTGCTAGAAAGCTACCGAGTTGTCTGACTAGCTGTTGTTGTTGAAGGAGCGTCCCGTCCACTAGATTATACGTCACACTGGCAGCGTCGCCTGAACCTAAAAGACGCACATCGCCATCTGCTGACTGGAGTGGGCAACGCAGTAGAGGAACCAAACTTTAATTTTTCATTTATTTCATAAAAGTTTAATATTATATTACGTCGTTCAAAGAGAAGCATGTGCTGATTGATTCGTGCTTAATGAGTGAGAATTTAAAACAAACTTTACACCCACTACACATTTGCATTGAACCATAATTCTGACATGGATCATTTTGACCCCAGAGGCATATCTTTTATCATAGCCAAAATGTGGTTTATTCATATCTTCCAATTTTTCATGACTTTGTCAATCAACTTGTTCTTAATAAATCTAAATATGTTTTTGTGTTTCTGTATCAATATGGACTTGTAAGAAATTCAAATCCTTTGGAGTCATTTTCACCCCAGGCAAAAGCACCTTTGATAAATAGGATGTTTAATTCAAATCAAAATCACATTTTATTGGTCACATACACGTGTTTAGCAGAAATTATTCCGGGTGTTGTGAAATACTTGTGTTTCTAGCTCCGACAGTGCAGTAATATCTAACAAGTACAGTGCCTTGCGAAAGTATTCGGCCCCCTTGAACTTTGCGACCTTTTGCCACATTTCAGGCTTCAAACATAAAGATATAAAACTGTATTTTTTTGTGAAGAATCAACAACAAGTGGGACACAATCATGAAGTGGAACGACATTTATTGGATATTTCAAACTTTTTTAACAAATCAAAAAACGGAAAAATTGGGTGTGCAAAATTATTCAGCCCCCTTAAGTTAATAATTTGTAGCGCCACCTTTTGCTGCGATTACAGCTGTAAGTCGCTTGGGGTATGTCTCTATCAGTTTTGCACATCGAGAGACTGAAATTTTTTCCCATTCCTCCTTGCAAAACAGCTCGAGCATAGTGAGGTTGGATGGAGAGCATTTGTGAACAGCAGTGTTCAGTTCTTTCCACAGATTCTCGATTGGATTCAGGTCTGGACTTTGACTTGGCCATTCTAACACCTGGATATGTTTATTTTTGAACCATTCCATTGTAGATTTTGCTTTATGTTTTGGATCATTGTCTTGTTGGAAGACAAATCTCCGTCCCAGTCTCAGGTCTTTTGCAGACTCCATCAGGTTTTCTTCCAGAATGGTCCTGTATTTGGCTCCATCCATCTTCCCATCAATTTTAACCATCTTCCCTGTCCCTGCTGAAGAAAAGCAGGCCCAAACCATGATGCTGCCACCACCATGTTTGACAGTGGGGATGGTGTGGTCAGGGTGATGAGCTGTGTTGCTTTTACGCCAAACATAACGTTTTGCATTGTTGCCAAAAAGTTCAATTTTGGTTTCATCTGACCAGAGCACCTTCTTCCACATGTTTGGTGTGTCTCCCAGGTGGCTTGTGGCAAACTTTAAACAACACTTTTTATGGATATCTTTAAGAAATGGCTTTCTTCTTGCCACTCTTCCATAAAGGCCAGATTTGTGCAATATACGACTGATTGTTGTCCTATGGACAGAGTCTCCCACCTCAGCTGTAGATCTCTGCAGTTCATCCAGAGTGATCATGGGCCTTTTGGCTGCATCTCTGATCAGTCTTCTCCTTGTATGAGCTGAAAGTTTAGAGGGACGGCCAGGTCTTGGTAGATTTGCAGTGGTCTGATACTCCTTCCATTTCAATATTATCGCTTGCACAGTGCTCCTTGGGATGTTTAAAGCTTGGGAAATCTTTTTGTATCCAAATCCGGCTTTAAACTTCTTCACAACAGTATCTCGGACCTGCCTGGTGTGTTCCTTGTTCTTCATGATGCTCTCTGAGCTTTTAACGGACCTCTGAGACTATCACAGTGCAGGTGCATTTATACGGAGACTTGATTACACACAGTTGGATTGTATTTATCATCATTAGTCATTTAGGTCAACATTGGATCATTCAGAGATCCTCACTGAACTTCTGGAGAGAGTTTGCTGCACTGAAAGTAAAGGGGCTGAATAATTTTGCACGCCCAATTTTTCCGTTTTTGAGTTGTTAAAAAAGTTTGAAATATCCAATAAATGTCTGTCCACTTCATGATTGTGTCCCACTTGTTGTTGATTCTTCACAAAAAAACACAGTTTTATATCTTTATGTTTGAAGCCTGAAATGTGGCAAAAGGTCGCAAAGTTCTAGGGGGGCGAATACTTTCGCAAGGCACTGTAATATCTAACCATTTCACAACATATACCCAATACACACCCAGAGGGTGGAGGGGCACCTGTATCAGTGGTTTTGACCAGATAGACACTTACAGACGCCAGTTGTAGAAAAGTCTACCAGGAGTATACAGTGCATTCGTAATGTATTCAGACCCCTTCGCTTTTTCCACATTTTGTTACGTTACAGCCTTATTCTAAAATTGAAGATTTTTTCCCTCATCAATCTACACACAATACCCCATGACATCACAATACCCCATAATGACATCACAATACCACATCATGACAAACCGAAAACAGTTTTTTTTACATTTATGCACGTATTCAGACCCTTTGCTATGAGACTCGAAATTGAGCTCAGATGCACCCAGATTCCATTGATCATCCTTGAGATGATTTGGAAAGGCACACACCTGTCGAAATATGGTCCCACAGGTAACCAAGCCATGAGGTCAAAGGAATTGTCCGTAGAGCTCCAAGACAGGATTGTGTCGAGGCACAGATCTGGGGAAGGGTACAAAAACATTTCTGCAGCATTGAAGGTCCCCAGGAACACAGTGACATCCATCATACTTAATGGAAGAAGTTTGTTATAATTATTATTTGTACTCTGAATCCGTGGAGCTGCAGGGATTTGTAGTCTTAGTGGCCTCCATCATACCTAATGGAAGAAGTTTATTATTATTATTATTATTTGTAGTCTTGCATGTCGTCTACTTTGATGCTAATTAGCATTAATGAAATCTGTGAATAAAGGATCCCCATTAGTTCCTGCCAAGGCAGCAGCTACTCTTCCTGGGGTCCAGCAAAATAAAGGCAGTTATACAATATTAAAAACATTACAATACATTCACAACACACGGTGTGGCATCAGTCACCTTGTCCTAGAGAGATTTACATGGTTGTCAAAACGTCACACCAGGGTGAGCCTAAACAAAACACAGCACTATGGGAAAAATGAATGGTGGGAAAATTATTGGAGCCATTTCCCTGTTTGACCTCTAGTTGTTATGGATATTATGACTCAACAGCGCCCCACAGTGGATGTGTCAAAATGGCATTGTAGATTTTAGAGGTATATAGTATGTATTTTGGATGCTTTCAGTGTATTTTCAACGCTTTCAGACAATGGATTAATCGCAATTTAAAAATTGTGCACTAACATTACACAAAGGTATTTCAAGCCTGACAGCCCAAACAAAAACACACATTCTCAGTCAAAAACACAAGTCAAAACACAGTCTCTCTATTCTCTCATGTGTTTTCAGGTCCTCTGACTGGGAAAATGTCTTTCCATAATAAGAGCAGTGGTATGTCTTCTCCTCCTGTGTATTTGTATGTATTCTTTCATGCTCTTTCAGGTACCTTAACCGGGTAAATCTCTTTCCACACTGGGAGCAGCGGTACATCTTCTTACCTGTGTGTATTCTCTCATGCTCCTTCAGGCTCCCTAACTGGGTACAACTCTTTCCACAATGGGAACATTGGAAAGGCTTTTCTCTTGTGTGTGTCCTCTCATGCCTTTCCACGCTCCCTAACCACCTAAAACTCTTTCCACACAAGGAGCAGTGGTAAGGCTTCTCTTCTGTGTGTCTTCTCTTGTGTGTTTTCTGCTGTGAGAAGGAGAGTATGGTCTCTCTCCTGTCAAAGACCAACATATTATTTAATTAAACAGAGACATGAATGAAACCTCACATGATAAACTTCCTATGACGTTTTATCTACACTAGATCCCTCAATCACCTGACCGCCACAAGGAGGCGCTAGAGCACGATGGGACAAGGACGTCCCGGCCGGCCAAACCCTCCCCTAACATGGACGACACCGGGCCAATTGGGATACAGCCTGGATTAGAACCAGGGATTGTAGGGACTCCTCTTGCACTGAGATGCAGTGCCTTAGAATGCTGCCCCACTTGGGAGGCCCTGCTTAAATATTTATATTCCGCAGTGTGACATCGTTCTGATATTTCTTAATTTTTTTCTTGTTATTTTGGGGATTTGTGTGTGTATTGATTTGTATTGGTAGGTACTACTGAACTGTTGGAGCGATAAACATAAGCATTTCGCTGCACCTCTGATAACATCTGCAAAATATGTGTAAGCAACCAAAAACATTTTATGACAAGTCTGATTTATTTGGGAAGTTTTTAGGCTGTAGAGACAACTATAATAATAGATATTGTGTACTACAGTATTTAACTAAAATAATATATTGGATGCATGATTAAGGCGTTTTGTTGGTGGCCCGCTCTTTGATGGTATACACACGTTACAGTTTAGCTTAACCAATTCCTACATTATAAACAACATAATAAAGAGTAGGACTTACAGTTTAAACCTGCATCAGTTCAACAACTGCAGACAGTTTGTGCCCGTTTCCAAGATAGTACTGAATGTTGTTAATCAGATCCCTAGTCGCCTCCTCCTCGTCTTTCGATGCGACAGTTATCTTCCCCTGTTCCTCCGCCTCTTCTTTCACTGTAACGTCTTTTTCTTCTTTCACTGTAACAGCCTCCTCTTCCTTCTCCTCTTTCACAACAATGTTCTGCCACAGGCTCTCTTCCTGCGTCCAGCAGAACTCTTATTTAGCAGGAGGAGAGTAGCTTACTGATCTCATGGTCGGGGATGTTAGCCATCTAGCTAGCTACTAGAAAGCTAAATATGGAATTAAAGGGGGTAACTAGCTAAACGGCATAAGCCGACAGAAGTGTGTTTAAAACATAGTGGATAATATACACCGAAAAAGTCTAAACAGATTGAATCTTTCAGCTATGTTTGCTACCGAGGTGGATGACTCGCTGTTGTTGTTGAAGTGTTTCGTCCACTAGATTATACGTCACACTACCAGCGTCGCCTGAAAGACCGCAGATGGCCATCTGCAGACGTGCCTGCTGACGCAGTGGAGGGAAAAGTTGTGTTTTTCCAAACAAATCGTTTTAAATGTTTTATTATTAAATAATAAATTACATTGAGACTAACAGATAGATGCACGTGTTGATTCGTGCAGATTTTAAACAGTGAGAATCAAACTTTACATCAACTTGACATCTGCATTTTTAAGGAAGTTTCTGATTAATTCAGTCAAACTAACAGAAAATAATAAATAAGCAGCGACGTCACAATACATCATGTAGATGTATATAATGAACAGACTAGGTCTATACTGCTCCTACATGGTGTAACAATACATCATGTAGATGTATATAATGAACAGACTAGGTCTATACTGCTCCTACATAGTGTAACAATACATAATGTGCGGCTTTAAGGCAATGTTGTTAGTGTGACGTATAATCTAGTGGACGGAACGCTTCTTTCAACAGCAGCAACAGTTTATCAGACACCTCGGTAGCTTGCTAGACAAATTAGCCGACCCAATAAAGCTCTTTAGATGCTTTCGTGTATATCAGCCACCGTGTTTTAAACCTACTTCTAGACGTTAGTTATCCGATTTAATTTCATATTTACGGGGTTGTAGTTATTAGTCAACTAGCGGGCTGGCTAAGTTAGCATTAGCCTAGCTAGCTAACATCCCAGACCATGAGCTCACTAAGCTACTCTCCTCCTGCGAAAGAAGAGGAGATCTGCTGGACAGAGGAAGAGGGTCTGTGGGTGAACATTGTCGTGAAAGAGGAGGAGGAGGCTGTCACAATACAAAAACAAGTAGAGGGTGAGGCTGTTACAGTGAAATAAGAGGAAGACGCGTTCAGAGTGAAAGAGGAGGAGGATGTTACAGTAAAAGGTGAGGAGGATGCAGTTTATGGAGTGAAAGAGGAGGAGGGGGAGATGACTGTTACATCGAAAAATGAGGATAAGAAGAGGAGGAAACTGGATATCTGGGCCCGGTTTCCCAAACGCATCTTAAGGCATCCAATGGTTCTAACTGTGAACTTAGCCATAAGATGGTTTTGATTAAAGACTTAGTGACTGAGTTGTAGCCACGGTTTGGTTACCAATAAGTACAAACAGTTATGTTTTTGTTTTATATTTACAAAATTAAAATGACATTTTAAATGTTTCTTTACTCAAGTATGACAGTTGGGTACTTTTTCCACCACTGTATTTTTATAACGATCCCTTGCGTCATGCAGCCATTCCTCTGGGTAACCCTGCTGTCTGAAACACTCATCCAGCCATTCCTCTGAGTAACCCCGGTGTCTGAAACACTCATCCAGACATTCCTCTGGGTAACCCCGCTGTCTGAAACACTCATCCAGACATTTGGCTTGTTTGTCAATGCTATCTGGGATCCTTGGGACATCTCCTAAACCCTAACCCCTACCTTAACCATTTGAAATGTCAATTTCAACCGACTAGAGACGTCCCAAGGATATATCTACCTGAAATTACATGGTCTAAGTGATTGATAGTTGGTATTCAGCAGTCATAAAGCCTTATTTACTTTAATGAACGACTAAAACAGTGATTTTGTCAGACAGCAGCTCAACATTTTATTGGCTGACTGATCCATTCATCCTTCCATCCCTCCTCAGCCTTCCTCTCCTCTGAAGACCCAGTGAGGGTGGAGCTCAGTCAGAGAACTGTTGAGGGACTGGTTAGGAAGAACACTTCTACAGCCAGAGAGGTGAGAGGTCACACATGGTTTAGATGGTAAATATTTATGTCCCCTTAGTGGTTCATCACGTAACCAAAAGGGAATATTTTCCATCCATTTTTATTTATATTAGTGCAAGTTGTCCACTGATATTGGTGTAATTTCTCACCGCTTTTGGCTGTATGAAAGTTAATTTCCCTTCAGACACAAAACATTTGTTCTTTGATATTATGAAGGTAATTTGTGTAGAATGCACATTTCACCCCATCTCTTTACATTGCTGATGCATATTCAGTGGCCTGACTGCATCCAGACTATGTCAAAGGCCCATCCTGGTAGATCTGAACCTAATGCAGCTTGGAGAGATCAGATGACAGAAGTCACATTTCGGTGCCAGGTGTAACTGACGCCATACATGCTCCATATCCATCACTTTGAGTGTTTTATATAATATGACTAAATGTGTTGCAGAGGCAGTCAAGAAATGGAACGGCAAGGCCACAGAACATGCCATAAGCAGAGCTGTGGGAGATCACCTCAAGGCCCTGGTAGAGCCAGGGGGGTGTGTTTACCACTCCACCACGCCTTCAACAGGCTTGAAAAGTGGGATTGATCTGTTTGATCCATTCGTTTGTTTCTGTTTTCAGTAGTTGAATCCTTTGACATGGGATTGCTACTGATTTTCATATTAAAGAGGGACCAAGAGTCTTTCGATTGGTCGGTCATTGGGTTCATATATAAATATCTACCTCAATAACTTTAAGCATCAGCTGTCAGAGCAGCTTACTGATCATTGCACCTGTACACAGCCCATCTGTAAATAGCCACACCCAACTACCTCATCCCTGGATTGTTATTTATTTTTGCTCCTTTGCATCCCAGTATCTCTACTTGCACATTCATCTTCTGCACATCTTTCACTCCAGTGATTGCTAAATTGTAATTATTTCACCACTATGGCCTATTTATTGCCTTACCTCCTTACTCCATTTGCACACACTGTATATAGATTTTCTGTTGTGTTATTGACTGTACTTTTGTTTATCCCACGTGTAACTCTGTTGTTTTTGTCGCACTGCTTTGCTTTTTCTTGGCCAGGTCACAGTTGTAAATTAGAACTTTATCTCAACTGGCCTACCTGGTTAAATAAAGGTGAAATAAAAAATAACATTTTGTTGTTGAAATCATATCAAGCTTTATTTATACAGCACATTTCAGGCATGGGTGCAACACAATGGCTTCACAGGAAAAAAACAAATAAAATAATGAAAATAAATAAATATTTAGTACACAACAAACAGAAGACTAATAACTGAAAGGCCAATGGGCACCCTAAGGAAAGGATGCAATATCCAGAGGGGTTCTGAAAGACACTATGGGGGTGTCCACTGAATGTTGACTAGTAACAACTGGGACCTAAAATACACCCACCATGAGACCCACTAAATCTGCCCAAGAAGAGGCAAACAAGAAAAACCCACACAAAACTTAAAGATAGGAAGTGGTTAAAATAATTTATTACAATCAAAACCATTCATACTATTACAAAATCATAATTCTCATTCATTCTTAATTAATTCTATTTACAAAAACATCAAACAAAAACAAACCTCAGGGGAGCATCGTCCCTCCCCATCATACCTAACCAATACCTAACCCTTTCCCTATCTCCCCTTCCCTAATCTATCCCCTTACCAAACTCACTCTAACACTCCCAGCCCTAAACCCCCTTTCCACCTCTCCCGTGCCGCATGCTTCCCCCACTTCCTCTCCTCCCTCTTCATCTTCCCCCTCAAATCACCTTCCACCCTTCTCACTATCCCTTCCACCCCCCAATCTCTCCCTGTCTTGACTAAATTCTGCCTGGCTTCCCACAGTCCTCTTTTAAAGAGACTCATGAGAAGCCAGAGCAGAAACCTGTCCCTATCCGTTCCCTTTGCTCTCCCTACGCCTCTCTCTAGCCTAGCCCATGTCCAAACAAAATCACTCCTAACCACACCTAGCATCACCCGTGCCCTAGCCCAGACTAGTCCGGCAAAGGCACAGTCCCAGAAGGCATGGCGCACAGTCTCCTCTCTGCCACAAGAGGATCTTGGACAGGTGGGGGATTGCACCAAACTATACCGGTACAAGATGGCACGTACCGGCAAGCGCTTATGGAGGCCCAACCAATTCAGGTCCTTGAGCCTGTTGTCCAGGCCCCGCGCCTGCACTCCCTCCCAGACCACTGACGAGATGCCCGCTACAGGCGCAGGACTCCCTGCCTGCCTGACCTCCTCGTACAGGTGCCTGTGGTCTAAACCTACTCGGGCAACTTCAACCTCGGGGTGCGCACGCAGCCACTTGGCCTCATGGCCAAAGTGCCACGGCAGCTGTTCCGCCCGAGGACCCGCGTTAGACCACACCATTACGCTTCTCGCCTTATACGAGAAGAACACCCGCAGGAGGTAACCGGACGGGTGTATAACCGGACGAGCAAGCTCCGTCAACAAGAAAGAAACAAAAATGGCGTCCAGCTTGAGGGGGAAATGTGGTACCCCCCTACCTCCCTCCCCGATGGGACAGATCATGCGTGCCCTGGCGACCCACTCGCACCTGCCACTCCACATAAACTGAAACACAAGCCTCACTAGAGGCCTCCTCAGACAAGCCGGCAATGGGTAGATGTATGCCAAATACAAAAGAGACGGCAACACATCCACCTTTAGGACCAGGACTTTGCCATAATAGACAAATACCTAGCCTTCCACATTGCTAGCTTCCTCTGTACCACTGCGATACGCATGTTCCAGTTTAGCGTCGCTGAGCCGGAGGTCTCAAAATGAACAAAAAACCGCCCTCCTTTTAACATTATTCCTTAACCCCCTAACATTCAGACTAAAAAAAGAAACAGAACTATTCATTTAATTATTAACAACAAATTAGAAAAATTAAAAAAAAAAAAAAAAAAACAGGAGACTCACCCGATGCTCCCCTGGTCCATCTCCCCTGGTCCATCTCCACCGGCGGGGACGTCCTCTCCTCTCCTGACGCCCCCCCGTCCTCCATCCCAACCCATGACCCAGGCAGTGTGTTGGGTCCTCCCTCCCCACCCACCATCCCGCCCTCCCTGTTTGCCTCGGGGCTGCATGTAGGGGACCCCATCTCCTCAAACAGGAGTTGGGATCCCTCTAGCAAACAGCCCACCGACCCCTCACTGGAGTCATCCACTAAAATGCAAGGGGCTGAGGCAAACCGGGAGGACAAATTACCCCCCCCCCCCGCCACTCTCTTAGCCCCCCCCTCCCCCTCCACACACCCCTCCCTCTCACTTCCTGCCAAGCTCCCCCTCTTCATCCCTTTCTTCTTTGGTGAAGGAGGTAGCGGGGTGACACAACGTCCCATCCCCGCTAACTCCTCCACCAAATCCCTCATTTCGACCTTGAGGAAGCCTGGCAGGCTGTCCCCCCACTCCTTCCCCCCATCTCCCCCCCTCCCATCTCCCCCCCTCCCACCTCCACTCCTCCCTCCTTCTCCGTCACTGTCCCTGTCCCCGTTCCACTCCTTCTCGCACCACTGTCCATTTCACCGCTCCTTTACGTTCTTCTGCCTTCTTTTCCTTCTCTTCTTTTCCACTCTTTCCTTCTTCCCGCCTCTTTCTTCTCATTTCTTCCTTCTTTCCATCCTCTTCTCTTGCCTTCTTTTCCCCTGTGCCATCCGTACAATCCGCACGCGTCCTTTCTTTCCTCCCCCCATCCCCCGCTCCCCCCCCAGCTGCAGACGCGTATGACCTGTGACGATCCGGGCAATCACGCCACAGGTGTTCTCTGGAGCCACACCCGTGGCAAGCCTTGGGCTCGTCACACTCCCTGGCCTCGTGCTCTTCCGACCCACAAAAACGACATTTCTTGTTACTGCACGAGGCCAGGGTATGGATACAACGCCTGCAGAACGGGGGCTGACGTGCATAGTATAGGGTTCCCCTGTCAGCCCCCAGGGAGAACATTGCCGGAGGATGGAGGTAGCCATCCACACTCTTCGGGGACTCCCTGAGTAACGCCTGGAAGCCTCTCTTCCCATTCCAGAAACTCAGTGAGTCCCTGAGGTACCTCGCTGAGGAGACATTGTCCATGTACCTCCCCAGAAAGGCCCTCACTTCTTTGTCCTTCACGTGCGGATTGTACATGGTTACGGTGACCACCCTGAAGTTGTTTCTTGCCAGGCTGGTCACCGTGTAATGACACAGGGGACCTTCTTCTTTCCCTTCCGTCACCGTCTTCATAATCTCATTGTGTTTTTCTTCCAAATATAGGGTTACATCAAACCCCTTCTCCATTGGGTTCCCCTGAAGGCATAGAACATCTTTAACCTTCAATTTTAGGTGCCCCATTAGGATGTTCCTCCCGAAGGTTTCTCTCCCCCAAGGCTCCATCTCTTTTCCCCGCCAAGAAAAGCGCACCGTGTTGGCCAGTCCAATCCCCGGAACCGACGGTCCAGATGTACTTTGCGCCATCTCCTCACGGACGATGGCGCACCCGTCCCACCACCTCAAACTTATAAACAGGAAACAAATTAACCAAAAAAGTGGAGCAATTAAAGGTGTTGACTCTCCACATCTATCAAGACAACTGAAGCACTGGGCCAGACACTCTTAAATAGAACCTGGATCAGCTCAGGTGAAACACCTTCCCAATAACGAGATGGACAAGCCAGCACAGGTGTAACACATACTGACTAACGAGGTGACACCAATCAGTGCGTCCTACGTGCTAACAAGCGACACGTGCACCGTAGACACATTTCAGTTGAATGCATTCAGTTGTACAACTGACTAGGTATCCACCTTTCCAACGCGCTAAGGTCCAACCTGAAAATATAAATGGAAAAACCAAAGCCTGTAACACCTTCCCCTTTAAGACAACAAATATATCCTATATTTTTGTTGGACATGTTTGCTCACCACCAACAAAAAACAACTTGCTGTCAACAATTAAAAACAAGAAAAAAAACAGTATTTCTAAATAATAACATACAATCGTATAATTTTTTCCCCCATTTTCTTTCTATCGAGTCCTAAAATTCACGAGCTTCTAGAACCCACAAGCTTCTAGAACACTTTTCTTCCTAAAACTCACTCGTTTTTAGAAACTCTGGTCTCCTTGGAAGAGCCCAAACAAAACTCAAATAAAATTGAAGTCACATGCGCCGAATACAACAGGTGTAAACCTAACCGTGAAATGCTGGAATACAACATGTGAAATGCTTACTTACGAGCCCCCTAACCAACAGTGCAGAAAAGAGATACAACTAATCTCCGAAACGGAAAAAACTTGTCAAAATAAATTGGTATCTATGGTAACACACTGGCTAAATGCAAAACACAAATATTTTTGACTGCCCACCCTTGAGACAATCAGCAACCAAGTTGTCCTTACCAAAGACATGTCTGATTTCAAGAGGAAACTCCTGCAATACCTGTAGTAACTTTCAACCTCACTGCGGAGGGTTCACTCGATAGGCATGTTGTTGGATCAGGGCCCAGTCCCCAATGTCATGCTCTAATACATTTGGTTTGGCACTGAGAATCTGAGAATGAACCCGGATAGTCTAAAAGCAGGATAACAATGTCAATATAATTGTTCCCAAAAATTGTCAGTTGTTTGCATAAATAATTATTACTAAATGTTACATGAATTGTAAATATGAAAGATCAAAACCAAAAGTACACCCCTTTGTTAATGTGTATTGGCAATAATTAACTTAATGGTGAGGCATGGAATAATAAAACATGTATCTTTTGTCAGGGTGAATGTTTGAAATATGAGGTGATTTGAGTCATGCTTCTTCAGTAGTGGAATAAAGACAAGTAGCATTTGAATGTTGTAAAGAAATACTGGAGTGATGTAGGATTGCTAATCAAATTGATTATAGACCAATGTATTATACCATGTGTTTATGCTGCAAGTATGTTGAAATTATGTTGTTTTCAAGTCATTGAAAAAACAACCCAAAAAGACATATTTTCAACTTTCAACAACAACCGAACATATATTGGACATCGGGCATAGTCTTATTTTCAACATCTTTTCAATGACATTTTGCTAAATTGGAATAGCACAATGTCAAAAAATAGTTGTAACATTTCCAAATCAATAACCAATATGCAGAAACAGTTCGAGATATATTGAAAACCTAAACATGTTGAAGTGTTGCGTTTTGATTCAAGTGGGTCACCAACATGGTAAGTGTAACACAATTTATTTTGTCCCTTTATGTTAAATCACATAAATAGTACTCTTTCAATTCAGAGCCTTGATTTTTCCGCTGAGGCTAATATCAACTGAACAGGGGGCAAACGTTTAGGGTTCATTCTACATTCTGACATTCATTCAAATACTGCTACTACAATGTTAAAACATTCTGCATTGTGACATTATTTCATTGATATCATGAAACAACTCCTTCATGTATGTATTTTCCGATGTTTAATCAGAGATCTTTTATCAGAGTATCTCTTCCCACATTGATCACAGCTATAAGATTTATCTCCTGTGTGTGTTCTCAGGTGAATAGTTAGATTGCAAGATGTAGAAAAACTCTTCCCACATTGATCACAGCTAAAAGGTTTCTCTCCTGTGTGTCCCCGCTGGTGTACTATCAGGCTGCTTGGGTGAGAAAAACTCTTCCCACATTGATTACAGTCAAAAGGTTTCTCTCCAGAATGTATTCTCTGGTGTGATTTCAGGGTTTGTAGCAGAATAAATCTCTTCCCACATTGATCACAGGCGTAAGGTTTCTCTCCTGTGTGTGTTCTCTGGTGTATAGTTAGATAGCTAGATGTAGTAAAACTCTTCCCACATTGATCACAGCTATATGGTTTCTCCCCTGTGTGTGTTCTCTGGTGTATAGTTAAATTGCTAGATGTAGTAAAACTCTTCCCACATTTATCACAGATATAAGGTTTCTCTCCAGTGTGTGTTCTCTGGTGTATAGTTAGACAGCTAGATGTAGTAAAACCCTTCCCACATTGATCACAGCCAAAAGGTTTATCTCCAGAATGTATTCTCTGGTGTGATTTCAGGGTTTGTAGCAGAATAAATCTCTTCCCACATTGATCACAGATGTAAAGTTTCTCTCCTGTGTGTGTTCTCTGGTGTATAGTTAGATAACTAGATGTAGTAAAACTCTTCCCACATTGATCACAGCTATATGGTTTCTCCCCTGTGTGTGTTCTCTGGTGTATAGTTAGATTGATAGATGTAGTAAAACTCTTCCCACATTGATCACAGCTATACGATTTATTTCCTGTGTGTGATCTCTGGTGTGATTTCAGGGTGTGAAGCAGAGTAAAACTCTTCCCACATTGATCACAGCCATAAGATTTCTCTCCTGTGTGAATTCTTTGATGTATTTTAAGGTTTGATGAGGAGTTGAATATTTTCCCACAGTCAGAGCAGCAGTGAGTTCTCTTCCCTGTGGGTTTATGCTGGTGTTTCTTGAGGAGTTCTGATCTGGAGAGACTCTTCTCTGCCTCGTCAGCATCATGATGTTGTTGAGGCTCCCCAGAGGATCCACGATTGTCCCGTCTCTCTCCTGTGTGAACGACAAAGTCAGATAGATGGTTAAAGGCCCACAACAGCAGAAATCAATTGTTTATTTGAGGTAAAAGGTGTTGCCCAGAGCGTACCCATGAAGTTGTACAACAATTGACATCTGTTAAATTAGAAAATTAAGACAGTCAAGATGGCAACAATAGTCAGATTTAGTCTTGTTTTCACATTAGTAGTAATGTCGACGATTGTAGTCTAGAAATAATTTATTCAAGTTGTTGAAATCCTAAGCAGTGTGCCAGACGACTTTTGGTCTCCAATATAGGCCCCTTTCTGTGTCTGCTAAAATTGTGGCACCAGGGCAATGCGCACACAATTTAGTTGCAGAAACTCCTCCCTGCTAATGAGGAAACTGCTAGCTTTGTATGTAGTATATCTGCCTGGAGCAAAAATGTTGAGCGTATATTTTTGATTTTCACAATGTATTCTGAATATTAAGAGTGCTACTCAAGGATACTCACATAAAGTTCTGTGTCTATTCACTAATTCACCACCATGGGGGAAACTCACAGGAGTTTTCATAGGCTGACAGCAAAAATAGCCTCCATTTACAAGTTGCTTATGAGTGCATTTCACGCTACTTTTGGATTATAATTGTAAGGCTCGCTTGAAACACCTGCTTAATATGTTTGTGTTATTGTCGCAAATCAACTGCTTTATACTTTAAAAAATACTTCAACCACTAAAAATCGCGTTGGCTAGCTTTGCCATCAGCCTGACAATGAGGCTTTGCACATTAAGTGTTTAACAAATTGGCCCATAACTTCACCTAACATAGACCTACTGTAGAACCCATAACTTCACCTAACAACAACATAGACCTACTGTAGGACCCATAACTTCACCTAACAACATAGACCTACTGCAGGACCCATAACTTCACCTATCCATCAAGGAACAGTTTTCCACACATTATGAGCAAAGTATCTCTGTCTCCAAACAGACTAACGAGACCCTACTATAAATCAAGCAGACAATAACACATTAAAAACATCAATTTGTTAGGGATGTTGGATCCAATGTGGAGCACAGCATAACGGTCTTTACCAGAGTAATGAATGAAGAAGAACTTTGGTTGTTGTATGTTGTGATGTTTGTCATTTGACTGGCATTCAGAAAATGATTTCCTGGATCAGCTGATGATAGTTGAACATGTGACTAACTAAACAGCTACAGTACACCATAGTACCCTCCAAGCTCGAGACCCTGGGTCTCGACCCCGCCCTGTGCAACTGGGTACTGGACTTCCTGACGGGCCGCCCCCAGGTGGTGAGGGTAGGCAACAACATCTCCTCCCCGCTGATCCTCAACACTGGGGCCCCACAAGGGTGCGTTCTGAGCCCTCTCCTGTACTCCCTGTTCACCCACGACTGCGTGGCCACGCACGCCTCCAACTCAATCATCAAGTTTGCGGACGACACAACAGTGGTAGGCTTGATTACCAACAACGACGAGACGGCCTACAGGGAGGAGGTGAGGGCCCTCGGAGTGTGGTGTCAGGAAAATAACCTCACACTCAACGTCAACAAAACTAAGGAGATGATTGTGGACTTCAGGAAACAGCAGAGGGAACACCCCCCCATCCACATCGATGGAACAGTAGTGGAGAGGGTAGCAAGTTTTAAGTTCCTCGGCATACACATCACAGACAAACTGAATTGGTCCACTCACACAGACAGCATCGTGAAGAAGGCGCAGCAGCGCCTCTTCAACCTCAGGAGGCTGAAGAAATTCGGCTTGTCACCAAAAGCACTCACAAACTTCTACAGATGCACAATCGAGAGCATCCTGGCGGGCTGTATCACCGCCTGGTATGGCAACTGCACCGCCCTCAACCGTAAGGCTCTCCAGAGGGTAGTGAGGTCTGCACAACGCATCACCGGGGGCAAACTACCTGCCCTCCAGGACACCTACACCACCCGATGCTACAGGAAGGCCATAAAGATCATCAAGGACATCAACCACCCGAGCCACTGCCTGTTCACCCCGCTGTCATCCAGAAGGCGAGGTCAGTACAGGTACATCAAAGCTGGGACCGAGAGACTGAAAAACAGCTTCTATCTCAAGGCCATCAGACTGTTAAACAGCCACCACTAACATTGAGTGGCTACTGCCAACACACTGTCAATGCCACTGACTCTACTCCAGCCACTTTAATCATGGGAATTGAAGGGAAATGATGTAAATATATCACTAGCCACTTTAAACAATGCTACCTTATATAATGTTACTTACCCTACATTATTCATCTCATATGCATACGTAGATACTGTACTCTATATCATCGACTGCATCCTTATGTAATACATGTATCACTAGCCACTTTAACTATGCCACTTGGTTTACATACTCATCTCATATGTATATACTGTACTCGATATCATCTACTGTATCTTGCCTATGCTGCTCTGTACCATCACTCATTCATATATCCTTATGTACATATTCTTTATCCCCTTACACTCTGTATAAGACAGTAGTTTTTTTGGGGAATTGTTAGTTAGATTACTTGTTCGTTATTACTGCATTGTCGGAACTAGAAGCACAAGCATTTCGCTACACTCGCATTAACATCTGCTAACCATGTGTATGTGACAAATAAATTTGATTTGATTTGATTTGAAATGATGTGTAATTATTGAAGAACTGCATTAATGACAGTATCCATTTGGGTGTTGTCAATAAAGTTAAGGTGACTCTCGGTTAGAACCATTGGATTTTGCAAACTCTGAAATGATTTAGGATTCAGTAGGTAGAGTGCATTTCAGAGATCTGAATACAAAAAAAACTGTCCTAACAGGACAATAACCTAAACCACAAGGCCAAATCTACACTGGAGGAGCTTACCAAGATTGAATGTTCCTGAGTGGCCTAGTTACAGTTTGGACTTAAATTGTCTTGAAAGTCTATGGCAAGACTTGAAAATGGCTTTCTAGAAATGATCAACAACGAACTTGACAGAACAGGAAGAATTTTAAAAAGAATAATGAATATTCACATGAAGATCAGTCGCCTATTGGATGACATCACTACTTCCCATCAAGCCAACTCCATGAATGCCTTACTATGACATCACTCACTCCTTCCAGTTTGCAGTTGATTAAAAAAAAAAACTATTTGCTCAAAACATTTATTTGTTTCCCTTTAGTGTGTTTATACTTTACTGTATTTATATATCACTTTTCAACAGGACATTTTTAAACATCACTGGAGGACGTCATGAACAATTCCCCACAGTACAAAAACATATTCAAGTGAAGAACGCCCTTTTAAAATCACATATTACTAAATTCACACATTAGTTCAACAACTGCAGAGTTTTTGTCACTGTTTTATAAGATAGTACTCACTGCATTTACTGGTGTTAATCAGATCAATGTCCCTGTTTTATAAGATAGTACTCACTATATTTACTGGTGTTAATCAGTTCTCCAGTCTTCTCTTCTTCGTCCTCCTCTAATGTGACAGTAATCTCCCCCTCTTCATCCTTCATTTCAAAAACGTCTTCATCTTCTTTCACTTCATCCTCCACTCCAAAAACTGCATCTTCCTCCTCTTCTTTTACTGTAACATCCTCCTCCTCTTTCACTCTGAACGCGTCTTCCTCTTCTTTCACTGAAACGTCTTTCTCTTCTTCTTTCACGGTACCAGCCTCACCCTCTACTTGTTTTTGTATTGTAACATCTTCCTCCTCCTCTTTGACGAGAGCTTCTTTCTCCGTCCAGCACACCTCCTCTTCTTTATCAGGAGGAGAGTCGCTTAGTGAACTCATGGTCGGGGATGTTAGCTAGCTAGCATTACCGACTAGCCTAGTTCTAAGCTAACTTAGCAAACCAGCTAGCTGACAAACAACGTAAATATATAATGAAATGGGCCAAAGAGTACATACGACAGAAGTGTGTTTATTACACTTCGACTAATATACACCAAAAACAGTGTAAAGAGCGTGAATGTTGTAACTATGTTTGCTAAAATGCTACCGAGGTGTCTGACTAGCTGTTGTTGTTGAATGAGCGTTACGTCCACTAGATTATACGTCACACTGGCAGCGTCGCCTGAACCTAAAAGACGCACATCGAACCAAAAGTTTATTTTTCTTCATTTTTTTCAAAAAAGTGTAATATTATATTAAGTCGTTCAAAGAGAAGCACATGTTGATTGATTCGTTTTTAATGAGTTAGGATTTAAAACAAACTTAACACCCACTATACATTTGCATTGAACCATACTTACATACTTCTGACATGGATCATTTTGACCCCAGAGACATATCTTTTATCATAGCCAAAATGTGGTTTATTCAATTCAATTTAATTAATTATTCATTTCTTCCAATTTTTCATGACTTTGTCAATCAACTTGTTCTTAATAAATCTAAAACATGGATTAGTGTTTCTGTATCAAAATGGACATTTAACCAATTAAAATCCCTTGAAACCATTTTGACCTAAGCCAAAAGCACCTTTGATAAATAGGATGTTTATTTCAAATCAAAATGAAATCACATTTTATTGGTCACATACACGTGTTTAGCAGATATTATTGCGGGTTCTATCTCTGACAGTGCAGTAATATCTTACAAGTAATATCTAACAATTTCACAACATATACCCAATACACACAAATCTAAGTATTTGAATCTAGGTTTCTCTGTAGACATGATCCATTCCACCAGAGGGTAGCAGGGCACCTGTATCAGTGGTTTTGACCAGATAGACACCTGTAGACACACAGTATAGTGCCTCCCATGTACTCTCCTAAGATTGGACTTTTCTATATCACGTATCACATGACAGTGTATAAACTTTGATTTGATCATGTACAAAACTGCAGTAGAAAAGTAAAGTATTCAGACCCCTTCACATTTTCCACATTTTGTTACGTTACAGCCTTATTCTAAAATGTAATATTTTTCTCCCCCTCATTAATCTCCACACAATACCCAATAATGACAAAGTGAAAACAGTTTTTTAGAGATTTTTGCAAACGCATTTACTTAGGTATTCAGGCCTTTTGCTATGAGACTCGAAAATGAGCTCAGATGCATCCTGATTCCACTAATCATCCTTGAGATGTTTCTACAACTTGATTGGAGTCCACTTGTGGTAAATTCAATTGATTGGACATGATTTGGAAGGTACACATCTGTCTATATAAGGTCCCACAGTTGACAGCTCATTTCAGAGCAAAAACCAAGCCATGAGGTCAAAGGAATTGTCCGTAGAGTTTTCGAATCCGAGAGTAGAGAGACACAAATATATTGATACAAGTATTTGTATTTATTATGGATCCCCATTAGTTGCTGCCAAGGCAGCAGCTACTCTTCCTGGGGTTTATTATGGATCCCCATCAGTTCCTGCCTAGTAAGAAGTAAGGTCAGGGAGCGTGCCAGCCTGCCTGAAACGCCCCATTCAAGCAAAAGGTATAAATGATGGGTTATGAACTAATACATCCCCTCCAGGCAATTCAATACATTCAGGATTTCTTACGGTCCATGTGCAATGTATATGGTTACCTCTCTCTCTCCCTCCATCTCTTCTTTAACAAGCAGCCATGTTGTTGCCATTCCACTATGGACATGTTTTCAGAATATGGTTCTCTCTCTCTCTCCCTCCATCTCTTCTTTAACAAGCATGTTGTTGTCATTCCACTAAGGACCTGTTTTCAGCAGTTTAAGTCTCCAGTCAATAACCACTGCACTGGAATTATCCCTCAACACCCTTTACACATGTACTGTACTGGAATTATCCCTCTACACATGTACTGTACTGGAATTATCCCTCAACCCCCTTATCACATGTACTGCACTGGAATTATCCCTCTACACATGTACTGTACTGCAATTATCCCTCAACCCACTTTACACATGTACTGCACTGGAATTATCCCTCTACACATGTACTGCACTGGAATTATCCCTCTACACATGTACTGCACTGGAATTATCCCTCTCCACCCTTTACAAATGTACTGCACTGGAATTATCCCTCTACACATGTACTGCACTGGAATTCTCCACCTACACCCGTTACACATGTACTGTCGTGAAATTATCCCTCTACACCGTTTACACATGTACTGCACTGGAATTATCCCTCTACAGCCTTGTATTTATTCTCTGTGAATATCTGCAGTGGTAATGATAGTGAAATATTTAGTTCATTTCATCAGAGCAACATGATAATTAATGATCTCTGAACAATTATTTTTTATTTAATGTCTATTAAGAGTATCCTATCAACTTTATTTCACTTGGTGATGTTTCATTATAGAGAACATAACATGACAATACATGTTATTCTGGTTAAAAAGTGAGAGACTAGTTGATAAAGGAGTGGGGATTTTTTTTCTTTGGTTATAAGTTACATCTCTGGCCAGGCTGGCAAGGTCTGAATCAAACCCAATGTCCAGTGGAATTGATCTGTTTGATCCAATTCTTTGTTTCAGTTTTCAGTAGTTGAATCGTTTGACATATTGTTGATTTCAACATTTTTCATTTTCAACAAATGCATTGGTTGGTTGAAAAGTGATACTAAACGTACATAGCATGCACTATTTTGACATAGTGGGAGAAATACTGATTTTATACTGTTTTTCATACTAAGATTGACTATGATACGTGTTGCTTTTGCACATATTTGTTAATTGGTTTAGCAAGAGTCTGTTGATTGGTCAGTGAATGGGTTCATTTCTTTTGCAATATGTTCAAATCAAATCAAACTTTATTTATACAGCACATTTCACACATGGATGCAACACAATGGCTTCACAGGAAAAAATGTATAAAAAACTATGAAAATAAACAGAAATATCTACAAAACAACAAACATGAGAGGATAAAAAAAACAGAAGAATAACAACTGAAAGACTAATGAGCACCCTAAGGAAATGTAATTGACGTCATCTATAATAATGACATAAAGGCTATGCTGCTACTGTGTGGGACATCATCTATAATAATGACATAAAGGATATGCTGCTATGTGCAACGGTGTAGGATGTCATCTATAATAATGACATAAAGGCTATGCTGCTACGTGCTACGGTGTGGGACGTGATCTATAATAATGACATAAAGGCTATGCTGCTACGTGCTACGGTGTGGGACGTCATCTATAATAATGACATAAAAGCTATGCTGCTACGTGCTACGGTGTGGGACGTTATCTATAATAATGACATAAAAGCTATGATGCTACGGTGTGGGATGTCATCTATAATAATGACAAAGGCTATGCTGCTATGTGCTACGGTGTAGGACGTCATCGATAATAATGACAAAGGCTATGCTGCTATGGTGTGTGGGGTGCCATCTATAATAATGACATAAAGGCTATGCTGTTACGTGCTAAGGTGTGGGACGTGATCTACAATAATGACAAAGGCTATGCTGATATGGTGTGGGATGTCATCTATAATAATGACATAAAGGCTATGCTGCTACAGTGTGGGACGCCATCTATAATAATAAAATAAAGGCTATGCTGCTACGTGCTACGGTGTGGGACGTGATCTACAATAATGACATAAAGGCTATGCTGCTACGGTGTGGGATGTCATCTATAATATTGACAAAAAGGCTATGCTGTTACAGTGTGGGATGTCATCCATAATATTGACATAAAGGCTATGCAGCTACGGTGTGGGATGTCATCTATAATAATGACATAAAGGCTATGCTGCTTCGTGCTACGGTGTAGGATGTAATCTATAATAATTACATAAAGGCTATACTGCTACGGTTTGGGATGTCATCTATAATAATGACATAAAGGCTATGCTGCTACGGTGTGGGATGTCCTCTATAATAATGACATAAAGGCTATGCTACTACGTGCTAAGGTGTAGGATGTCATCTATAATAATGACATAAAGGCTAAGCTGCTACGATGTGTGGGATGTCATCTATAATAATGACATAAAGGCTATGCTGCTACATGCTACGGTGTGGGACGTGATCTACAATAATGACATAAAGGCTATGCAGCTACGGTGTGGGATGTCATCTATAATATTGACATAAAGGCTATGCTGCTACGGTGTGGGATGTCATCTATAATAATGACATAAAGGCTATGCTGCTACGGTGTGTGGGATGTCATCTATAATAATGACATAAAGGCTATGCTGCTACGGTGTGTGGGATGTCATCTATAATAATGACATAAAGGCTATGCGGCTACGTGCAACGGTGTAGGATGTAATCTATAATAATGACATAAAGGCTATGCTGCTACGTGCTACGGTGTGGGACGTTATCTATAATAATTACATAAAAGCTATGATGCTACGGTGTGGGATGTCATCTATAATAATGACAAAGGCTATGCTGCTATGTGCTACGGTGTAGAACGTCATCGATAATAATGACAAAGGCTATGCTGCTATGGTGTGTGGGGTGCCATCTATAATAATGACATAAAGGCTATGCTGTTACGTGCTAAGGTGTGGGACGTGATCTACAATAATGACAAAGGCTATGCTGATATGGTGTGGGATGTCATCTATAATAATGACATAAAGGCTATGCTGCTACGTGCTACGGTGTGGGACGTGATCTACAATAATGACATAAAGGCTATGCTGCTACGGTGTGGGATGTCATCTATAATATTGACAAAAAGGCTATGCTGTTACAGTGTGGGATGTCATCCATAATATTGACATAAAGGCTATGCTGCTACGGTGTGGGATGTCATCTATAATAATGACATAAAGGCTATGCTGCTTCGTGCTACGGTGTAGGATGACATCTATTTTAATACATTAAGGCTATGCTGCTCCGTGCTATGGTGTAGGATGTAATCTATAATAATTACATAAAGGCTATACTGCTACGGTTTGGGATGTCATCTATAATAATGACATAAAGGCTATGCTGCTACGGTGTGGGATGTCCTCTATAATAATGACATAAAGGCTATGCTACTACGTGCTAAGGTGTAGGATGTCATCTATAATAATGACATAAAGGCTAAGCTGCTACGATGTGTGGGATGTCATCTATAATAATGACATAAAGGCTATGCTGCTACATGCTATGGTGTGGGACGTGATCTACAATAATGACATAAAGGCTATGCAGCTACGGTGTGGGATGTCATCTATAATATTGACATAAAGGCTATGCTGCTACGGTGTGGGATGTCATCTATAATAATGACATAAAGGCTATGCTGCTACGGTGTGTGGGATGTCATCTATAATAATGACATAAAGGCTATGCTGCTACGTACTACTGTGTGGGATGTCATCTATAATAATGACATAAAGGCTATGCTGCTACGGTGTGGGACATCATCTATAATAATGACATAAAGGCTATGCTGCTACGGTGTGGGATGTCATCTATAATAATGACATAAAGGCTATGCTGCTACGGTGTGTGGGATGTCATCTATAATAATGACATAAAGGCTATGCGGCTACGTGCAACGGTGTAGGATGTAATCTATAATAATGACATAAAGGCTATGCTGTTACGTGCTACGATGTAGGAAGTCATCTATAATAATGACATAAAGCCTATGCTGCTACAGTGTGGGATGTCCTCTATAATAATGACAAAGGTTATGCTGATACGGTGTGGCATGTCATCTATAATAATAATATAAAGGCTATGCTGTTACGTGCTACGGTGTAGGATGTCATCTATAATAATGACATAAAGGCTATACTGCTACAGTTTGGGATGTCATCTATAATAATGACATAAAGGCTAAGCTGCTACGATGTGTGGGATGTCATCTATAATAATGACATAAAGGCTATGCTGCTACATGCTACGGTGTGGGACGTGATCTACAATAATGACATAAAGGCTATGCAGCTACGGTGTGGGATGTCATCTATAATATTGACATAAAGGCTATGCTGCTACGGTGTGGGATGTCATCTATAATAATGACATAAAGGCTATGCTGCTACGGTGTGTGGGATGTCATCTATAATAATGATATAAAGGCTATGCTGCTACGTACTACTGTGTGGGATGTCATCTATAATAATGACATAAAGGCTATGCTGCTACGGTGTGGGACATCATCTATAATAATGACATAAAGGCTATGCTGCTACGGTGTGGGATGTCATCTATAATAATGACATAAAGGCTATGCTGCTACGGTGTGTGGGATGTCATCTATAATAATGACATAAAGGCTATGCGGCTACGTGCAACGGTGTAGGATGTAATCTATAATAATGACATAAAGGCTATGCTGCTACGTGCTACGGTGTGGGACGTTATCTATAATAATTACATAAAAGCTATGATGCTACGGTGTGGGATGTCATCTATAATAATGACAAAGGCTATGCTGCTATGTGCTACGGTGTAGGACGTCATCGATAATAATGACAAAGGCTATGCTGCTATGGTGTGTGGGGTGCCATCTATAATAATGACATAAAGGCTATGCTGTTATGTGCTAAGGTGTGGGACGTGATCTACAATAATGACAAAGGCTATGCTGATATGGTGTGGGATGTCATCTATAATAATGACATAAAGGCTATGCTGCTACAGTGTGGGACGCCATCTATAATAATAAAATAAAGGCTATGCTGCTACGTGCTACGGTGTGGGACGTGATCTACAATAATGACATAAAGGCTATGCTGCTACGGTGTGGGATGTCATCTATAATATTGACAAAAAGGCTATGCTGTTACAGTGTGGGATGTCATCCATAATATTGACATAAAGGCTATGCTGCTACGGTGTGGGATGTCATCTATAATAATGACATAAAGGCTATGCTGCTTCGTGCTACGGTGTAGGATGACATCTATTTTAATACATTAAGGCTATGCTGCTCCGTGCTATGGTGTAGGATGTAATCTATAATAATTACATAAAGGCTATACTGCTACGGTTTGGGATGTCATCTATAATAATGACATAAAGGCTATGCTGCTACGGTGTGGGATGTCCTCTATAATAATGACATAAAGGCTATGCTACTACGTGCTAAGGTGTAGGATGTCATCTATAATAATGACATAAAGGCTAAGCTGCTACGATGTGTGGGATGTCATCTATAATAATGACATAAAGGCTATGCTGCTACATGCTATGGTGTGGGACGTGATCTACAATAATGACATAAAGGCTATGCAGCTACGGTGTGGGATGTCATCTATAATATTGACATAAAGGCTATGCTGCTACGGTGTGGGATGTCATCTATAATAATGACATAAAGGCTATGCTGCTACGGTGTGTGGGATGTCATCTATAATAATGACATAAAGGCTATGCTGCTACGTACTACTGTGTGGGATGTCATCTATAATAATGACATAAAGGCTATGCTGCTACGGTGTGGGACATCATCTATAATAATGACATAAAGGCTATGCTGCTACGGTGTGGGATGTCATCTATAATAATGACATAAAGGCTATGCTGCTACGGTGTGTGGGATGTCATCTATAATAATGACATAAAGGCTATGCGGCTACGTGCAACGGTGTAGGATGTAATCTATAATAATGACATAAAGGCTATGCTGTTACGTGCTACGATGTAGGAAGTCATCTATAATAATGACATAAAGGCTATGCTGCTACAGTGTGGGATGTCCTCTATAATAATGACAAAGGTTATGCTGATACGGTGTGGCATGTCATCTATAATAATAATATAAAGGCTATGCTGTTACGTGCTACGGTGTAGGATGTCATCTATAATAATGACATAAAGGCTATACTGCTACAGTTTGGGATGTCATCTATAATAATGACATAAAGGCTATGCTGCTACGGTGTGGGATGTCATCTATAATAATGACATAAAGGCTATGCTGCTACGGTGTGGGATGTCCTCTATAATAATGACATAAAGGCTATGCTACTACGTGCTAAGGTGTAGGATGTCATCTATAATAATGACATAAAGGCTAAGCTGCTACGATGTGTGGGACGTGATCTAAAATAATGACATAAAGGCTATGCTGCTACGGTGTGGGATGTCATCTATAATAATGACATAAAGGCTATGCTGCTACAGTGTGGGACGTCATCTATAATAATGACATAAAGGCGATGCTGCTACGGTGTGGGATGTCATCCATAATATTGACATAAAGGCTATGCTGCTACAGTGTGGGATGTCATCTATAATAATGACATAAAGGCTATGCTGAAACGGTGTGGGACGCTATCTATAATAATGACATAAAGGCTATGCTGCTACGTGCAACGGTGTGGGACGTGATCTACAATAATGACATAAAGGCTATGCTGCTACGGTGTGGGATGTCCTCTATAATAATGACATAAAGGCTATGCTGCTATGGTGTGGGATGTCATCTATAATAATGACATTAAGGCTATGATGCTACGTGCTACGATGTAGGATGTCATCTATTTTAATGACATAAAGGCTTTGCTGCTACATGCAATGGTGTAGGACGTCATCTATAATAATGACATAAAGGCTATGCTGCTACGTGCTACGGTGTAGGATGTCATCTATAATAATGACATAAAGGCTATGCTGCTACGGTTTGGGATGTCATCTATAATAATTACATAAAGGCTATGTATCTTAGGTGTGGGACGCTATCTATAATAATGATATAAAGGCTATGCTGCTAGGGTGTGGGACGTCATCTATAACAATGACATAAAAGCTATGCTGCTACGTGCTACGGTGTGGGACGTCATCTATAATAATGACATAAAGGCTATGCTGCTATGGTGTTTGGGATGTCATCTATAATAATGACATGAAGGCCATGCTGCTACGTGCTACGGTGTGGGATGTCATCTATAATAATGACATAAAGGCTATGCTGTTACGTGCTACGGTGTAGGAAGTCATCTATAATAATGACATAAAGGCTATGCTGCTACAGTGTGGGATGTCCTCTATAATAATGACAAAGGTTATGCTGATACGGTGTGGCATGTCATCTATAATAATAATATAAAGGCTATGCTGTTACGTGCTACGGTGTAGGATGTCATCTATAATAATGACATAAAGGCTATACTGCTACGGTTTGGGATGTCATCTATAATATTGACATAAAGGCTATGCTGCTACGGTGTGGGATGTCATCTATAATAATGACATAAAGGCTATGCTGCTACGGTGTGGGATGTCCTCTATAATAATGACATAAAGGCTATGCTACTACGTGCTAAGGTGTGGGACGTGATCTACAATAATGACATAAAGGCTATGCTGCTACGGTGTGGGATGTCATCTATAATAATGACATAAAGGCTATGCTGCTACGGTGTGTGATGTCCTCTATAATAATGACATAAAGGCTATGCTACTACGTGCTAAGGTGTAGGATGTCATCTATAATAATGACATAAAGGCTAAGCTGCTACGATGTGTGGGATGTCATCTATAATAATGACATAAAGGCTATGCTGCTACATGCTATGGTGTGGGACGTGATCTACAATAATGACATAAAGGCTATGCAGCTACGGTGTGGGATGTCATCTATAATATTGACATAAAGGCTATGCTGCTACGGTGTGGGATGTCATCTATAATAATGACATAAAGGGTATGCTGCTACGGTGTGTGGGATGTCATCTATAATAATGACATAAAGGCTATGCTGCTACGTACTACTGTGTGGGATGTCATCTATAATAATGACATAAAGGCTATGCTGCTACGGTGTGGGACATCATCTATAATAATGACATAAAGGCTATGCTGCTACGGTGTGGGATGTCATCTATAATAATGACATAAAGGCTATGCTGCTACGGTGTGTGGGATGTCATCTATAATAATGACATAAAGGCTATGCGGCTACGTGCAACGGTGTAGGATGTAATCTATAATAATGACATAAAGGCTATGCTGTTACGTGCTACGATGTAGGAAGTCATCTATAATAATGACATAAAGCCTATGCTGCTACAGTGTGGGATGTCCTCTATAATAATGACAAAGTTTATGCTGATACGGTGTGGCATGTCATCTATAATAATAATATAAAGGCTATGCTGTTACGTGCTACGGTGTAGGATGTCATCTATAATAATGACATAAAGGCTATACTGCTACAGTTTGGGATGTCATCTATAATAATGACATAAAGGCTAAGCTGCTACGATGTGTGGGATGTCATCTATAATAATGACATAAAGGCTATGCTGCTACATGCTACGGTGTGGGACGTGATCTACAATAATGACATAAAGGCTATGCAGCTACGGTGTGGGATGTCATCTATAATATTGACATAAAGGCTATGCTGCTACGGTGTGGGATGTCATCTATAATAATGACATAAAGGCTATGCTGCTACGGTGTGTGGGATGTCATCTATAATAATGATATAAAGGCTATGCTGCTACGTACTACTGTGTGGGATGTCATCTATAATAATGACATAAAGGCTATGCTGCTACGGTGTGGGACATCATCTATAATAATGACATAAAGGCTATGCTGCTACGGTGTGGGATGTCATCTATAATAATGACATAAAGGCTATGCTGCTACGGTGTGTGGGATGTCATCTATAATAATGACATAAAGGCTATGCGGCTACGTGCAACGGTGTAGGATGTAATCTATAATAATGACATAAAGGCTATGCTGCTACGTGCTACGGTGTGGGACGTTATCTATAATAATTACATAAAAGCTATGATGCTACGGTGTGGGATGTCATCTATAATAATGACAAAGGCTATGCTGCTATGTGCTACGGTGTAGGACGTCATCGATAATAATGACAAAGGCTATGCTGCTATGGTGTGTGGGGTGCCATCTATAATAATGACATAAAGGCTATGCTGTTATGTGCTAAGGTGTGGGACGTGATCTACAATAATGACAAAGGCTATGCTGATATGGTGTGGGATGTCATCTATAATAATGACATAAAGGCTATGCTGCTACAGTGTGGGACGCCATCTATAATAATAAAATAAAGGCTATGCTGCTACGTGCTACGGTGTGGGACGTGATCTACAATAATGACATAAAGGCTATGCTGCTACGGTGTGGGATGTCATCTATAATATTGACAAAAAGGCTATGCTGTTACAGTGTGGGATGTCATCCATAATATTGACATAAAGGCTATGCTGCTACGGTGTGGGATGTCATCTATAATAATGACATAAAGGCTATGCTGCTTCGTGCTACGGTGTAGGATGACATCTATTTTAATACATTAAGGCTATGCTGCTCCGTGCTATGGTGTAGGATGTAATCTATAATAATTACATAAAGGCTATACTGCTACGGTTTGGGATGTCATCTATAATAATGACATAAAGGCTATGCTGCTACGGTGTGGGATGTCCTCTATAATAATGACATAAAGGCTATGCTACTACGTGCTAAGGTGTAGGATGTCATCTATAATAATGACATAAAGGCTAAGCTGCTACGATGTGTGGGATGTCATCTATAATAATGACATAAAGGCTATGCTGCTACATGCTATGGTGTGGGACGTGATCTACAATAATGACATAAAGGCTATGCAGCTACGGTGTGGGATGTCATCTATAATATTGACATAAAGGCTATGCTGCTACGGTGTGGGATGTCATCTATAATAATGACATAAAGGCTATGCTGCTACGGTGTGTGGGATGTCATCTATAATAATGACATAAAGGCTATGCTGCTACGTACTACTGTGTGGGATGTCATCTATAATAATGACATAAAGGCTATGCTGCTACGGTGTGGGACATCATCTATAATAATGACATAAAGGCTATGCTGCTACGGTGTGGGATGTCATCTATAATAATGACATAAAGGCTATGCTGCTACGGTGTGTGGGATGTCATCTATAATAATGACATAAAGGCTATGCGGCTACGTGCAACGGTGTAGGATGTAATCTATAATAATGACATAAAGGCTATGCTGTTACGTGCTACGATGTAGGAAGTCATCTATAATAATGACATAAAGGCTATGCTGCTACAGTGTGGGATGTCCTCTATAATAATGACAAAGGTTATGCTGATACGGTGTGGCATGTCATCTATAATAATAATATAAAGGCTATGCTGTTACGTGCTACGGTGTAGGATGTCATCTATAATAATGACATAAAGGCTATACTGCTACAGTTTGGGATGTCATCTATAATAATGACATAAAGGCTATGCTGCTACGGTGTGGGATGTCATCTATAATAATGACATAAAGGCTATGCTGCTACGGTGTGGGATGTCCTCTATAATAATGACATAAAGGCTATGCTACTACGTGCTAAGGTGTAGGATGTCATCTATAATAATCACATAAAGGCTAAGCTGCTACGATGTGTGGGATGTCATCTATAATAATCACATAAAGGCTATGCTGCTACATGCTACGGTGTGGGACGTGATCTACAATAATGACATAAAGGCTATGCTGCTACGGTGTGGGATGTCATCTATAATATTGACATAAAGGCTATGCTGCTACGATGTGGGATGTCATCTATAATAATGACATGAAGGCTATGCTGCTACGGTGTGGGATGTCATCTATAATAATGACATAAAGGCTATGCTGCTACGGTGTGTGGGATGTCATCTATAATAATGACATAAAGGCTATGCTGCTACGTACTACTGTGTGGGATGTCATCTATAATAATGACATAAAGGCTATGCTGCTACGGTGTGGGACATCATCTATAATAATGACATAAAGGCTATGCTGCTACGGTGTGTGGGATGTCATCTATAATAATGACATAAAGGCTATGCGGCTACGTGCAACGGTGTAGGATGTAATCTATAATAATGACATAAAGGCTATGCTGTTACGTGCTACGGTGTAGGAAGTCATCTATAATAATGACATAAAGGCTATGCTGCTACAGTGTGGGATGTCCTCTATAATAATGACAAAGGTTATGCTGATACGGTGTGGCATGTCATCTATAATAATAATATAAAGGCTATGCTGTTACGTGCTACGGTGTAGGATCTCATCTATAATAATTACATAAAGGCTATACTGCTACGGTTTGGGATGTCATCTATAATAATGACATAAAGGCTATGCTGCTACGGTGTGGGATGTCCTCTATAATAATGACATAAAGGCTATGCTACTACGTGCTAAGGTGTAGGATGTCATCTATAATAATGACATAAAGGCTAAGCTGCTACGATGTGTGGGACGTGATCTAAAATAATGACATAAAGGCTATGCTGCTACGGTGTGGGATGTCATCTATAATAATGACATAAAGGCTATGCTGCTACAGTGTGGGACGTCATCTATAATAATGACATAAAGGCGATGCTGCTACGGTGTGGGATGTCATCCATAATATTGACATAAAGGCTATGCTGCTACAGTGTGGGATGTCATCTATAATAATGACATAAAGGCTATGCTGAAACGGTGTGGGACGCTATCTATAATAATGACATAAAGGCTATGCTGCTACGTGCAACGGTGTGGGACGTGATCTACAATAATGACATAAAGGCTATGCTGCTACGGTTTGGGATGTCATCTATAATAATTACATAAAGGCTATGTATCTTAGGTGTGGGACGCTATCTATAATAATGATATAAAGGCTATGCTGCTACGTGCTACGATGTAGGATGTCATCTATTTTAATGACATAAAGGCTTTGCTGCTACATGCAATGGTGTAGGACGTCATCTATAATAATGACATAAAGGCTATGCTGCTACGTGCTACGGTGTAGGATGTCATCTATAATAATGACATAAAGGCTATGCTGCTACGGTTTGGGATGTCATCTATAATAATTACATAAAGGCTATGTATCTTAGGTGTGGGACGCTATCTATAATAATGATATAAAGGCTATGCTGCTAGGGTGTGGGACGTCATCTATAACAATGACATAAAAGCTATGCTGCTACGTGCTACGGTGTGGGACGTCATCTATAATAATGACATAAAGGCTATGCTGCTATGGTGTTTGGGATGTCATCTATAATAATGACATGAAGGCCATGCTGCTACGTGCTACGGTGTGGGATGTCATCTATAATAATGACATAAAGGCTATGCTGTTACGTGCTACGGTGTAGGAAGTCATCTATAATAATGACATAAAGGCTATGCTGCTACAGTGTGGGATGTCCTCTATAATAATGACAAAGGTTATGCTGATACGGTGTGGCATGTCATCTATAATAATAATATAAAGGCTATGCTGTTACGTGCTACGGTGTAGGATGTCATCTATAATAATGACATAAAGGCTATACTGCTACGGTTTGGGATGTCATCTATAATATTGACATAAAGGCTATGCTGCTACGGTGTGGGATGTCATCTATAATAATGACATAAAGGCTATGCTGCTACGGTGTGGGATGTCCTCTATAATAATGACATAAAGGCTATGCTACTACGTGCTAAGGTGTGGGACGTGATCTACAATAATGACATAAAGGCTATGCTGCTACGGTGTGGGATGTCCTCTATAATAATGACATAAAGGCTATGCTGCTACAGTGTGGGATGTCATCTATAATAATGACATAAAGGCGATGCTGCTACGGTGTGGGATGTCATCCATAATATTGACATAAAGGCTATGCTGCTACAGTGTGGGATGTCATCTATAATAATGACATAAAGGCTATGCTGAAACGGTGTGGGACGCTATCTATAATAATGACATAAAGGCTATGCTGCTACGTGCAACGGTGTGGGACGTGATCTACAATAATGACATAAAGGCTATGCTGCTACGGTGTGGGATGTCCTCTATAATAATGACATAAAGGCTATGCTGCTATGGTGTGGGATGTCATCTATAATAATGACATTAAGGCTATGATGCTACGTGCTACGATGTAGGATGTCATCTATTTTAATGACATAAAGGCTTTGCTGCTACATGCAATGGTGTAGGACGTCATCTATAATAATGACATAAAGGCTATGCTGCTACGTGCTACGGTGTAGGATGTCATCTATAATAATGACATAAAGGCTATGCTGCTACGGTTTGGGATGTCATCTATAATAATTACATAAAGGCTATGTATCTTAGGTGTGGGACGCTATCTATAATAATGATATAAAGGCTATGCTGCTAGGGTGTGGGACGTCATCTATAACAATGACATAAAAGCTATGCTGCTACGTGCTACGGTGTGGGACGTCATCTATAATAATGACATAAAGGCTATGCTGCTATGGTGTTTGGGATGTCATCTATAATAATGACATGAAGGCCATGCTGCTACGTGCTACGGTGTGGGATGTCATCTATAATAATGACATAAAGGCTATGCTGTTACGTGCTACGGTGTAGGAAGTCATCTATAATAATGACATAAAGGCTATGCTGCTACAGTGTGGGATGTCCTCTATAATAATGACAAAGGTTATGCTGATACGGTGTGGCATGTCATCTATAATAATAATATAAAGGCTATGCTGTTACGTGCTACGGTGTAGGATGTCATCTATAATAATGACATAAAGGCTATACTGCTACGGTTTGGGATGTCATCTATAATATTGACATAAAGGCTATGCTGCTACGGTGTGGGATGTCATCTATAATAATGACATAAAGGCTATGCTGCTACGGTGTGGGATGTCCTCTATAATAATGACATAAAGGCTATGCTACTACGTGCTAAAGTGTAGGATGTCATCTATAATAATGACATAAAGGCTAAGCTGCTACGATGTGTGGGATGTCATCTATAATAATCACATAAAGGCTATGCTGCTACATGCTACGGTGTGGGACGTGATCTACAATATTGACATAAAGTCTATGCTGCTACGGTGTGGGATGTCATCTATAATATTGACATAAAGGCTATGCTGCTACGATGTGGGATGTCATCTATAATAATGACATGAAGGCTATGCTGCTACGGTGTGGGATGTCATCTATAATAATGACATAAAGGCTATGCTGCTACGGTGTGTGGGATGTCATCTATAATAATGACATAAAGGCTATGCTGCTACGTACTACTGTGTGGGATGTCATCTATAATAATGACATAAAGGCTATGCTGCTACGGTGTGGGACATCATCTATAATAATGACATAAAGGCTATGCTGCTACGGTGTGTGGGATGTCATCTATAATAATGACATAAAGGCTATGCGGCTACGTGCAACGGTGTAGGATGTAATCTATAATAATGACATAAAGGCTATGCTGTTACGTGCTACGGTGTAGGAAGTCATCTATAATAATGACATAAAGGCTATGCTGCTACAGTTTGGGATGTCCTCTATAATAATGACATAAAGGCTATGCGGCTACGTGCAACGGTGTAGGATGTAATCTATAATAATGACATAAAGGCTATGCTGTTACGTGCTACGGTGTAGGATGTCATCTATAATAATTACATAAAGGCTATACTGCTACGGTTTGGGATGTCATCTATAATAATGACATAAAGGCTATGCTGCTACGGTGTGGGATGTCCTCTATAATAATGACATAAAGGCTATGCTACTACGTGCTAAGGTGTAGGATGTCATCTATAATAATGACATAAAGGCTAAGCTGCTACGATGTGTGGGATGTCATCTATAATAATCACATAAAGGCTATGCTGCTACATTCTACGGTGTGGGACGTGATCTACAATAATGACATAAAGGCTATGCTGCTACGGTGTGGGATGTCATCTATAATATTGACATGAAGGCTATGCTGCTACGATGTGGGATGTCATCTATAATAATGACATGAAGGCTATGCTGCTACGGTGTGGGATGTCATCTATAATAATGACATAAAGGCTATGCTGCTACGGTGTGGGACATCGTCTATAATAATGACATAAAGGCTATGCTGCTACGGTGTGGGATGTCATCTATAATAATGACATAAAGGCTATACTGCTACGGTTTGGGATGTCATCTATAATAATGACATAAAGGCTATGCTGCTACGGTGTGGGATGTCCTCTATAATAATGACATAAAGGCTATGCTACTACGTGCTAAGGTGTTTTATGTCATCTATAATAATGACATAAAGGCTAAGCTGCTACGATGTGTGGGATGTCATCTATAATAATGACATAAAGGCTATGCTGCTACATGCTACGGTGTGGGACGTGACCTACAATAATGACATAAAGGCTATGCTGCTACGGTGTGGCATGTCATCTATAATATTGACATAAAGGCTATGCTGCTACGGTGTGGGATGTCATCTATAATAATGACATAAAGGCTATGCTGCTACGGTGTTGGACATTATCTATAATAATGACATAAATGCTATGCTGCTATGGTGTGGGATGTCATCTATAATATTGACATAAAGGCTATGCTGCTACGGTGTGGGATGTCATCTAAAATAATGACAAAAAGGATATGCTGCTTCGTGCTACGGTGTAGGATGTCAACTATTTTAATGACATAAAGGCTTTGCTGCTTTGTGCAACGGTGTAGGATGTCATCTATAATAATGACATAAAGGATATCCTGCTAAGTGCTACGGTGTAGGATGTCATCTATAATAATGACATAAAGGCGATGCTGCTACGGTGTGGGATGTCCTCTATAATAATGACATAAAAGCTATGCTGCTACGGTGTGGGATGTCATCTATAATAATGACAAAGGCTATGCTGCTACGGTGTGGGATGTCATCTATAATAATGACATAAAGGCAATGCTGCTGCGTGCTACGGTGTGGGACGTGATCTACAATAATGACATAAAGGCAATGCTGCTACGTGCTATGGTGTGGGACGTCATCTATAATAATGACATAAAAGCTATGCTGCTATGTGATACGGTGTAGGATGTCATCTATAATAATGACATAAAGGCGATGCTGCTACGGTGTGGGATGTCCTTTATAATAATGACATAAAAGCTATGCTGCTACGGTGTGGGATGTCATCTATAATAATGACAAAGGCTATGCTGCTACGGTGTGGGATGTCATCTATAATAATGACATAAAGGCTATGCTGCCACGTGCTACAGTGTGGGACGTGATCTAAAATAATGACATAAAGGCTATGCTGCTACGGTGTGGGATGTCATCTATAATAATGACATAAAGGCTATGCTGCTACAGTGTGGGACGTCATCTATAATAATGACATAAAAGCTATGCTGCTATGTGATACGGTGTAGGATGTCATCTATAATAATGACATAAAGGCGATGCTGCTACGGTGTGGGATGTCATCCATAATATTGACATAAAGGCTATGCTGCTACAGTGTGGGATGTCATCTATAATAATGACATAAAGGCTATGCTGAAACGGTGTGGGACGCTATCTATAATAATGACATAAAGGCTATGCTGCTACGTGCAACGGTGTGGGACGTGATCTACAATAATGACATTAAGGCTATGCTGCTACGGTGTGGGATGTCCTCTATAATAATGACATAAAGGCTATGCTGCTATGGTGTGGGATGTCATCTATAATAATGACATTAAGGCTATGATGCTACGTGCTACGGTGTAGGATGTCATCTATTTTAATGACATAAAGGCTTTGCTGCTACATGCAATGGTGTAGGACGTCATCTATAATAATGACATAAAGGCTATGCTGCTACGTGCTACGGTGTAGGATGTCATCTATAATAATGACATAAAGGCTATGCTGCTACGGTTTGGGATGTCATCTATAATAATTACATAAAGGCTATGTATCTTAGGTGTGGGACGCTATCTATAATAATGATATAAAGGCTATGCTGCTAGGGTGTGGGACGTCATCTATAACAATGACATAAAAGCTATGCTGCTACGTGCTACGGTGTGGGACGTCATCTATAATAATGACATAAAGGCTATGCTGCTATGGTGTTTGGGATGTCATCTATAATAATGACATGAAGGCCATGCTGCTACGTGCTACGGTGTGGGATGTCATCTATAATAATGACAAAGGCTATGCGGCTAAGTGCTACGGTGTGGGATGTCACCTAATTATAATGACAAAAAGGCTATGCTGCTACGGTGTGGGATGTCATCTATAATAATGACATAAAGGCTATGCTGCTACGTGCTATGGTGTGGGATGTCATCTATTTTAATGACACAAAGGCTTTGCCGCTACGTGCAACGGTGTGGGACGCTATCTATATTAATGACATAAAGGCTATAATGCTACGGTGTAGGATGTCATCTATAATAATGACATAAAGGCTATGCTGCTACGGTGTGGGATGTCCTCTATAATAATGACATAAAGGCTATGCTGCTACAGTGTGGGACGCTATCTATAATAATGACATAAAGGCTATGCTGTTACGTGCTACGGTGTAGGAAGTCATCTATAATAATGACATAAAGGCTATGCTGCTACAGTGTGGGATGTCCTCTATAATAATGACATAAAGGCTATGCGGCTACGTGCAACGGTGTAGGATGTAATCTATAATAATGACATAAAGGCTATGCTGTTACGTGCTACGGTGTAGGATGTCATCTATAATAATTACATAAAGGCTATACTGCTACGGTTTGGGATGTCATCTATAATAATGACATAATGGCTATGCTGCTACGGTGTGGGATGTCCTCTATAATAATGACATAAAGGCTATGCTACTACGTGCTAAGGTGTAGGATGTCATCTATAATAATGACATAAAGGCTAAGCTGCTACGATGTGTGGGATGTCATCTATAATAATCACATAAAGGCTATGCTGCTACATGCTACGGTGTGGGACGTGATCTACAATAATGACATAAAGGCTATGCTGCTACGGTGTGGGATGTCATCTATAATATTGACATAAAGGCTATGCTGCTACGATGTGGGATGTCATCTATAATAATGACATGAAGGCTATGCTGCTACGGTGTGGGATGTCATCTATAATAATGACATAAAGGCTATGCTGCTACGGTGTGGGACATCATCTATAATAATGACATAAAGGCTATGCTGCTACGGTGTGGGATGTCATCTATAATAATGACATAAAGGCTATACTGCTACGGTTTGGGATGTCATCTATAATAATGACATAAAGGCTATGCTGCTACGGTGTGGGATGTCCTCTATAATAATGACATAAAGGCTATGCTACTACGTGCTAAGGTGTTTTATGTCATCTATAATAATGACATAAAGGCTAAGCTGCTACGATGTGTGGGATGTCATCTATAATAATGACATAAAGGCTATGCTGCTACATGCTACGGTGTGGGACGTGACCTACAATAATGACATAAAGGCTATGCTGCTACGGTTTGGCATGTCATCTATAATATTGACATAAAGGCTATGCTGCTACGGTGTGGGATGTCATCTATAATAATGACATAAAGGCTATGCTGCTACGGTGTTGGACATTATCTATAATAATGACATAAATGCTATGCTGCTATGGTGTGGGATGTCATCTGTAATATTGACATAAAGGCTATGCTGCTACGGTGTGGGATGTCATCTAAAATAATGACAAAAAGGATATGCTGCTTCGTGCTACGGTGTAGGATGTCAACTATTTTAATGACATATAGGCTTTGCTGCTTTGTGCAACGGTGTAGGATGTCATCTATAATAATGACATAAAGGATATCCTGCTAAGTGCTACGGTGTAGGATGTCATCTATAATAATGACATAAAGGCGATGCTGCTACGGTGTGGGATGTCCTCTATAATAATGACATAAAAGCTATGCTGCTACGGTGTGGGATGTCATCTATAATAATGACAAAGGCTATGCTGCTACGGTGTGGGATGTCATCTATAATAATGACATAAAGGCAATGCTGCTGCGTGCTACGGTGTGGGACGTGATCTACAATAATGACATAAAGGCAATGCTGCTACGTGCTATGGTGTGGGACGTCATCTATAATAATGACATAAAAGCTATGCTGCTATGTGATACGGTGTAGGATGTCATCTATAATAATGACATAAAGGCGATGCTGCTACGGTGTGGGATGTCCTTTATAATAATGACATAAAAGCTATGCTGCTACGGTGTGGGATGTCATCTATAATAATGACAAAGGCTATGCTGCTACGGTGTGGGATGTCATCTATAATAATGACATAAAGGCTATGCTGCCACGTGCTACAGTGTGGGACGTGATCTAAAATAATGACATAAAGGCTATGCTGCTACGGTGTGGGATGTCATCTATAATAATGACATAAAGGCTATGCTGCTACAGTGTGGGACGTCATCTATAATAATGACATAAAAGCTATGCTGCTATGTGATACGGTGTAGGATGTCATCTATAATAATGACATAAAGGCGATGCTGCTACGGTGTGGGATGTCATCCATAATATTGACATAAAGGCTATGCTGCTACAGTGTGGGATGTCATCTATAATAATGACATAAAGGCTATGCTGAAACGGTGTGGGACGCTATCTATAATAATGACATAAAGGCTATGCTGCTACGTGCAACGGTGTGGGACGTGATCTACAATAATGACATTAAGGCTATGCTGCTACGGTGTGGGATGTCCTCTATAATAATGACATAAAGGCTATGCTGCTATGGTGTGGGATGTCATCTATAATAATGACATTAAGGCTATGATGCTACGTGCTACGGTGTAGGATGTCATCTATTTTAATGACATAAAGGCTTTGCTGCTACATGCAATGGTGTAGGACGTCATCTATAATAATGACATAAAGGCTATGCTACGTGCTACGGTGTAGGATGTCATCTATAATAATGACATAAAGGCTATGCTGCTACGGTTTGGGATGTCATCTATAATAATTACATAAAGGCTATGTATCTTAGGTGTGGGACGTTATCTATAATAATGATATAAAGGCTATGCTGCTAGGGTGTGGGACGTCATCTATAACAATGACATAAAAGCTATGCTGCTACGTGCTACGGTGTGGGACGTCATCTATAATAATGACATAAAGGCTATGCTGCTATGGTGTTTGGGATGTCATCTATAATAATGACATGAAGGCCATGCTGCTACGTGCTACGGTGTGGGATGTCATCTATAATAATGACAAAGGCTATGCGGCTAAGTGCTACGGTGTGGGATGTCACCTAATTATAATGACAAAAAGGCTATGCTGCTACGGTGTGGGATATCATCTATAAAAATGACATAAAGGCTATGCTGTTACGTGCTACGGTGTGGGATGTCATCTATAATAATGACATAAAGGCTATGCTGCTACGTGCTATGGTGTGGGATGTCATCTATTTTAATGACACAAAGGCTTTGCCGCTACGTGCAACGGTGTGGGACGCTATCTATATTAATGACATAAAGGCTATAATGCTACGGTGTAGGATGTCATCTATAATAATGACATAAAGGCTATGCTGCTACGGTGTGGGATGTCCTCTATAATAATGACATAAAGGCTATGCTGCTACAGTGTGGGACGCTATCTATAATAATGACGTAAAGGCTATGATACCCTACACTGCATAGCTAATACTAACACTTATGCCCTACACCCAATAGATAATACTAATACTTATACCCTACACTGCATAGCAAATACTAAAACTAATACCCTACACCCTACACACTGTATTAGAATACTAATACTAATGCCCTACACCCAATAGATAATACAAATACTTATACCCTACACCCTAAAGCTAATACTGTCACGCCTTGGTCATTGTATTTTGTGTTTTCGTTATATATTTGGTCAGGCCAGGGTGTGACAGGGGTTTATGTTATTGTATTTCGTATTGGGTTGTAGTATTTGGGATCGCGGCTGATTAGGGGTGTTGTATAGGCTTGGCTGCCTGAGGCGGTTCTCAATCAGCTGTCAGGTGATTCTCGTTGCCTCTGATTGGGAACCGTATTTAGGTAGCCTGAGTTTCGCTTTGTCTTTCGTGGGTGATTGTTCCTGTCTCTGTGTAGTTTCACCAGATAGGCTGTATTAGGTTTCACGTTCCGTTTGTATTTATTAAGTTATTTCATGTATCGTCACTTTTTCTTCATTAAAGAACATGAGTAACCACCACGCTGCATTTCGTTCCGACTCTCTTTCTACAAACGAAGAACGCCGTTACAAATACTAATACCCTACAACCTATAGCTAAGACTAATACTAATACCATTCACCTATAGCTAATACTAATACCATACACCTTATAGTTAATACTATACTAATACCCTACACCCAAGAGCTAATACTAATACCCTACACCCTATAGCTAACACTAATACCCTACATCCTATAGCTAATAATAATATATAATACCCTACACACTATAGCAAATACTAAAACGAATACCCTACACCCTATAGCTAATACCTAATACAGTACACCCTATAGCTAATACTAATACCCTACACCCTATTGCTAATACTAATACCATATAGCGAATACTAATACCATACACAATATAGCTAATACTAATACCATACACCCAATAGCTAACACTAATACCATACACCTTATAGCTAATTATATAGTAATACCCTACACCCAACAGCTAATACTAATACTAATACCATACACCCTATAGCTAATACTAATACCCTACATCCTATAGTTAATACTAATACCCTACACCCTATAGCTAATACTAATACCCTACATCCTATTGCTAATACTAATACCCTACACCCTGTAGCTAATACTAATACCATACAAACTAATATTAATACTAATACCCTACATCCTAAAACTAATACTAATACCATACACCCTATACCTAATACTAATACCCTACACCCTATAGCTTAGACTAATACCATACACCCTATAGCTAATACCCTGCACCCCATAGATAATACTAATACCATACACCCTATAGTTAAAACGAATACTTATACCCTACACCCTATAGCTAATACTAATACCCTGCACCCTATAGCTAATACTTATTCCCTGCACCCTATAGCTAATACTAATACCCTACACCCTATAGCTAATACGAATTCCCCAAAATTCAAAAGCTAATACTAATACCCTACACCCTATAGCTAATACTAATACCCTTCACCTATAGCTAATACTAATACTAATACCCTGCACCGTAAAGCTAATACTAATACCCTACACCCTATAGCTAATACCCTACACCCTATAGCTAATACTAATACCCTTCACCCTATAGCTAATACTAATACTAATACTAATACCCTACACCCTATAGCTAGTACTAATGCACTAGACTTTTCGACCACTGGCAGACTTTTTTACCTTTGGCAGTTTTGTACACGGTCATGTGATACGTGGTAAAGAACAATCCAGTCTTAGGAGAGTGCATTGGAGATACTATACTGTGTTTCTGCAGGAGTCTATCTGGTCAAAACCACTATTTCAGGTGCCCCTCCACCCTCTGGTGGGATGGATCATGTCTACAGAGAAGCCTAGATTCAAATACATAGATTTGTGTGTGTTGGGAATATGTTGTGAAATAGTTAAATATTACTTGTTAGATATTACTGCACAGTTGGAGCTAGAACTACAAGCATTTCGCTACACCCACAATAATATCTGCTAAACATGTGTATGTGACCAATAAAATGTGATACGATTTTGATTTGAAATAAGTGTCCTATTTATCAAAGGTGCTTTTGGTTGGGGTCAAAATGACACAGAAACACTAAACCATGATTTAGATTTATTAAGAACAACTTGATTGACAAAGTCATGAAAATTTTGAAGAATTAAATTAACCACATTTTGGCTATGATAAAAGATATGCCTTTGGGGTCAAAATTATCCATGTCAGAAGTGTGGTTCAATGCAAATATGGAGTGGTGTGTAAAGTTTATTTTAAATTCTCATTCATTAAACACGAATCAATCAACACATGCTTCTCTTTGAACGACTTAATATAATATTAAGCGTTTATGAAATAAATGAAAAATAAACGTTTGGTTCCTAAACTGCGTTGCCCACTCCAGTCAGCAGATGGCGATGTGCGTCTTTTAGGTTCAGACGACGCTGCCAGTGTGACGTATTATCTAATGGACTAGCCCAATTCTTTCAACAACAACAGCTAGTCAGACACCTCGGTAGCGTTCTAGCAAACATAGCTAACACATTCACGCTCTTTACACTGTTTTGTTATATATTAGTCGCTGTGCATTAATCACACTTCTGTTGTATGTACTTGTTGGGCCATTTAATGATATATTTACGTTGTTTGTCAGCTAGCTGGTTTGCTAAGTTAGCTTAGAACTAGGCTAGTCGCTAATGCTAACTAGCTAACATCCCCGAACATGAGTTCACTAAGCTACTCTCCTCCTGATAAAGAAGAGGTGTGCTGGACGGAGAAAGAAACCCTCGTCAAAGAGGAGGACGAAGAGGAGGCTGTTACAATACAAAAACAAGTAGAGGGTGAGGCTGTTACCGTGAAAGAAGAGAAAGACGTTTCAGTGAAAGAAGAGGAAGACGCGTTCAGAGTGAAAGAGGAAGAGGATGATACAGTAAAAGAAGAGAAAGAGGAGGATTCCGTTTTTGGAGTGAAAGAGGAGGAGGGGGAGATGACTGTCACATTGGAGGAAGAAGAGGAGGTTGGAGATCTGTTTAACACCAGTAAGTACCGTCTCTACAGTCTTTGAACCAATATGCAGTAAAGGGGTTCTACACTGTAACGTGTAGAACATCAAGAGTGGACCATCAACAAAACGTTAACAATTGATCAAATGTATCCTATGACAATGCCTGAAGTCCTCAATATATATTATTAGATTAGCCCAATATGTAGTCTTAAAGGGGCAATCAGCAGTTGTTACATCCATTTTGGGACTTAAACATATATATTTTTTTTTACCTTTATTTTACTAGGCAAGTCAGTTAAGAACCACTTCTTATTTTCAATGACGGCCTAGGAACAGTGGGTTAACTGCCTGTTCAGGGGCAGAACGACAGATTTGTACCTTGTCAGCTCGGGGATTCGAACTTGCAACCTTTTGGTTACTAGTCCAACGCTCTAACCACTAGGCTACCCTGCCACCCCATTAATGATATGTACCCATTGTTCTTTTGAAGAAATCCCATATAAATGACTTATGAGCTTAGTTCAACTGTTGTATCCCATCAGATCTCATAATATAAGCTTTTCTTTTACTCCAATGTTTGTCAGTAAATATAAACAAACAATATCCTCAAAACATGGTGAAAACTATAATGTTGATATCATGGATGGTTGCATTTCTCCAGCCCCATCCCTCAGCTTTTTACCAAAACAGGCAGGTAGTACGCTTTGTTATTGTTTCTACTGCTGATTGCTGCCCCCGTTACTCCTCAAGGTCCAAGGACTGTATGTTATTTAGTAGACTGGCTCTATATTCCATCTAAATGTGAATTGATTCTCAATTGCGACACGTTTCTAGAAACATAAATAGCTGTACTTTCATGTCACATCAACATAAGTTCACACAATACTTAAATATCACATCAAAATAATTTCAAATAATACTTTCATATCATATCAAAATAGGTAACCAGTCGCGATGGTAAACCAAATTGGATTCTCGTCATTTCTCCTTCCTTCAGGCTTCTTTTTCTTCTTTGGACTTTATATGGCGGTTGGCAACCAACTTTAAGGTGCATTACCACCATCAACTGGACTGGAGTATGGACCTCAGTTCATCTTTCAATCACCCACGTGGGTATATACCAAGACAGTCATGAAGAGGGCACAACAAAACCTTTTCCCACTCAGGAGACTGAAAAGATTTGGCATGGGTACCCAGATCCTCAAAAGGTAATACAGCTGCACCATTGAGAGCATCCTGACCGGTTGCCTCATCGCCTGGAATGGCAACTGCTCGGCATCTTACCATAAGGCGCTACAGAGGGTAGTGCGAACGGCCCAGTACATCACTGTGGCCAAGCTTCCTGCCATCCAGGACCTATATAATAGGCGGTGTCAGAGGAAAGCCCACAAAATTGTCAGAGACTCCAGTCACCCAAGTCATAGACTGTTTTCTCTGCTACTGCACGGCAAGCGGTACCGGAGCGCCAAGTCTAGGACCAAAAGCTTCCTAAAATCACCACCGGACAATTTACATTGACCTCCCCACCCTTTTGTGCACAGCTTCTACTTGCTGGTTGTTACCTATGCATAATCACTACGCCCCCACATTCATGTACAGATTATCTCAACTAGCCTGTACCCCCGCACACTGACTCGGTACCGGTGCTCCCTGTATATAGCCTCGTTATTCTCATTATGTTACTTTTTATTATTACTTTTTATTTTAGTCTACTTGGTAAACGTTTTCTTCTTGAACTGCACAGTTGGTTAAGGGCTTGTAATTAAAGCATTTCTTGGTAAAGTCTAAGTTGTTGTCTTGACGGATTTGTAAAAACGGTTTGTCATAAAACCCTATATATATATATATATATATTATTTTTTTATGTTTCTGACACCCCTCCCCAGAGGTGTCTCATTATTGGGATTCATTGCTGATTCCTACCTGTAGCTCACTATGAGGCGTCTAGTGATACAGGTTAAGGGCCCTGTTGGAGATTGGTGGTTGGTAGCGGAGTCGAGGGAACAAGCAGGGTTGGACACGGCCATGTTATTATCCCACACACAGTCTCTGTGGTTCATATGAACCCCATTCCTGGGAATTAGATTTGATTACAAATCGCCCCTGTCTGTTACCACAGAAGGGTTCTGTCTGTCCCATTCCCAGCTAGGTTACGAGGCGCTTTGTCGCCAATACTTATGACTGGTTGAAAACTATTCCAAAACTATCTTTGACTCCAAAACTAAAATAGCCTAAAATAATAACCAGCATGAATTATGTTTGAATAATTGATATCTTATCAAAAATATAATTGTGAATTTCAGAGATGAACAGTACAGTGCATTCCAAATTCAATAGGCAGGCAAGTAAACAAAAATGTTTTCAAATAAAATCTATTCCAGAAAATGTCAAAGCGTATATAACGCCCGTCCAAGAGACTGTCGACCAATCACGTTCACATTGCCATGCTGTGACACGCAGTTCCTAAGCTAATTCTCACCAAAATCCCTTTTTAAAGTCAGGGTACGAGTCGAGAAATGCAGTGCATTCGGAAAGTATTCAGACCCCTTGATTTTTTCCCACATTTTGTTTAAAGCCTTATTCTAAAATGTATTCATCTTTTCCCCCCCCTTTCATTTGGTGAATTTATTTGGCACACCTGCATTTGGGGAGTTTCTCCCATCCTTCTCTGCAGATCCTCTCTAGCTCTGTCAGGTTGGATGGGGAACATCACTGCACAGCTATTTTCACGTCTCTCCAAAGATGCTAGATTGGGCTCTGGCTGGGCCACTGAAAGACATTCAGAGACTTGTCCCGAAGCCACTCCTGTGTTGTCTTGGTTGTGTGCTTAACTTGTTATGGCTGCAATCCCACTACCGGGATCGATATGACAACTACCAGTGAAAATAGAGGGCACCAAATTCAAACCACAGAAATGTCATAATTACAATTCCTAAAACATACATGTGTCTTATATCATTTTAAAGCTATTCTTATTGTTAATCCCACCATAGTGTCCAATTTCAAATAGGCTTTTCAGCGAAAGCACTACAAACGATTATGTTAGGTCTCCACCAAACCACAATAAGCACAGCCATTTCCAGCAAAATATAGCATTCAAAATATAGCATTCACAAAAAGCATAAATAAAGATACAATTATCTTCATCAGATGACACTCATAAGAATTCATGTTACACAATACATGCATGTTTTGTTTGATAAAGTTCATATTTATATCAGAAAATCTGAGTTTACATTGGTGCGTTAGATTCACTAGTTCCAAAAACATCAAGTGATTTTGTATAGCCACATCGTTTCAACAGAAATACTCATCATAAATGTAGATGATAATACAAGTTATACATGTGGAATTATAGATATACCTCTCCTTAATGCAACCGCTGTGTCAGATTTCAAAAAATGTTTACGGAAAAAGCAACCCATGCAATAATCTGAGACGGCGCTCAGAACAGTAGCCAAATTAGCCTTCATGTTGGAGTAAACAGAAACCAGAAAATACATGATAAATGTTTCCTTACTTTTGATGAACTTCATCAGAATGCAGTCCTAGAAATCCCAGGTCCACAATAAATGCTTGATTTGTTTGAAAATGTCCGTTAGTTATGTCCAATTAGCTACTTTGGTTAGGGCGTTTGGTAAACAATTCCAAAGTCACAAAGCGCGTCCACTATAACGTGACGAAATGTCCAAAAGTTCCGTAACAGTAAGTAGAAACATGTCAAACGATGTACTGAATCAATCTTTAGAATGTTGTTTACATATATCTTGAATAACGTTCCAACCGGAGAATTAGAATTACTTCAGATGAGCGGTGGAACGCAAGTCCTTCCCCTGTGAACGCGCCTTGTGAAATCATGGTCCACTCATGGCTGTGGTGACTATTTCCTGTGTCAATCGACCCCCCTTCACATTAGAATCATCAGACAAAGTTCTATTGACTGCTGACATCTAGTGGAAGGTGTAGGAAGTGAAAACTCATCCATATCTCGCTCCAGAAAAAAACAGGAGGTGGAATTTCTCCGGTTTTTGCCTGCTATATGAGTTCCGTTATACTCACAGACATAATTCAAACAGTTTTAGAAACTTCAGAGTGTTTTCTATCCAATACTAATAATAGGCCAATTTGAGCAACTATGACTGAGGAGCAGGTGGTTTGATATGGGCACCTTTCATCCAAGCTACTCAATACTGCCCCTGCAGCCATAATAAGTTAAGGTCGTTGTCCTGTTTGACAGTGAACCTTTGCCCCAGTCTGAGATCCTTAGCGCTCTGGAGCAGGTATTTCATCAAGGATCTCTCTGCAATTTGCTGCGTTAATATTTCCCTCGATCCTGACTAGTCTCCCAGTCCCTGCTGCTGAAAAACATCCCCACAGCATGATGCTGCCACCACCATGCTTCACCGTAGGGATGGTGCCAGGTTTCCTCCAGACGTGACTCTTGGCATTCAGGCCAATGAGTTCAATCTTGGTTTCATCAAGCCAGAGAATCTTGTTTCTCATGGTTTTAGAGTCCTTGAGGTGCCTTTTGTAAAACTTCAGCAGGCTTTCATGTGCCTTTTACTGAGGAGTGGCTTCCATCTGGCCACTCTACCGTAAAGGTCTGATTGGTGGAGTGTTGCAGAGATGGTTGTCCTTCTGGAAAGTTCTCCCATCTCCACAGAGGAACTTTGGAGCTCTGTCAGAGTGACCAAGGCCCTTCTCCCCCAGTCGCTCAGTTTGGCCGGGTGACCAGCTCTAGGAAGAGTATTCCATTTAAGAATGATGGAGGCCACTGTGTTCTTAGGGACCTTCAATGCTGCAGAATTTTTTTGGTACCCTTCCCCAGATCTGTGCTTCGACACAATCCTGTCTCGGAGCTCTAAGGACAATTCCTTCAACCTCATTGCTTGGTTTTTGCTCTGACATGCACTAGAGAGAATAAAGTAGATGGCACACGTCAAACGTTTGATTTATGACCCTATGTCCGGATGACGTGTGCATGCCCATATTTGGCCATCCGGTCAGGACATCCTGGTGGGAAGTTATCACTTGGTTATGCCCATAAATGGACATCCTGTCAGGACATCCTGTTCCTGTTCTCACACCTTAGAGTGAGTGTTAATTTATGTATATAATGCATCTATTCCTTTGAAGATGTCATGATGATTGATGTCTAGGGACCTCATTGAACTGGGGGGGATGTATTTGAACATTTCAAAGAGTATGGCCCCACCCTATTTTATTGCCCTTATGGTTGTTGTCTATGAAGCAGGAATGTCTGGGAGGGGGATTGTGTGTGTGTGTGTGTGTGTGTGTGTGTGTGTCTACAGGGGTGTTAGAAACAAGGTCCCTTCTCATTGTGTACATTTCAAGCTTTCAACAACAATAAAACAACCATCTAAATAATGTAATAACTTAACTTATAACTAAAGTAATAACTTTAGGAAAACCGCATTTCACACTATGTACAGACATAGAGAGCCAAGCAATACGTGTTAAAGAGAGACAAGCAATACGTGTTAAATATGTGTCGCAGTCAATCATGACAGCCTCTTTTTGAAAGGCCTTTACTTATTAATTTTCTACCTTCTTATTAATTAATGGTGTGGGATAAATCAGGTGTTTCTTGGTGGGCTTAAACAAATCTACTGTGAAACAAAAGTGTACACTTTACACACATGTTTATTGACTTAAAAAAAGACCACAGTAACATGACCGATATAGTAGAGATGCTACAAAAATCTGTTAGTTCGAATGTATTTTCCAAAGCCTGTCTGGATGTGAACGACTTTATGCCTGGAAAACTTACGGAGCTGGGGCTTGGGTGGAATTGGAAACGGACGTGTGTCAAAACCAGGCCCTTTATCTGTAAGAAAGGAATAGTAAAACTGTTTAATTATAACATGTTTTAAAAGGTCTGTACTATTGTTTTAAAATTGTATCTCACCCTTTAACGAACGGGAATCTCTCATTTTCTCTCTCGCCCCGGTCAGTCGCGGAGAAAGGCTTTTCTGGGAAAATGGGCATGTGCGTTTCAAAACAATGTCTTATTTTATATGAATACAGGCTTTCCTACAACAGATAGTTATAAACATTTGAAAGGTTATTAAAAGTGTAGTACTGTGTCTGGTAATGATGTATAACTGTTGTACAACAATGTTTAAACATAAAAACATTATTGCATGTTTCAATATTGGGCAGTAAAATTGGTTAATTATAGCGTGTTTTAAAAGGTCTGTACTAAATATTTTGAATTAAATAAATGGTTTTAAAGAGGTATCTCACCTTTAACAAAGGGGCTCTATCATCATGCATGTCTCTGAGAAAACTAATTTCTGAAAAGACGTGTGCGTACGCGGGTGTGCCGGGCCAGGAGATGTGTGTGTTTCAAAAACAAAGGTGTGGGGGTGTGTGTCTCTGCATGGGTCGTTTGAAACCAAAAAGATGCGTGAGGCTGTTTTAGAATTGGGTGTGCGTCTCTTAAAATGGGCGCTTTTGATTCATTAACACACATGCCTTTCAAATCCAAATGTATCTCACCCCAGAGGATGTGGGGACTAAAAAGTCAAACAGCTCAGACAGCTGCCACCGAGTGGCCCAGCCCCGAAGCTAGCCTTGAGCCAGGCCCATCTCCAGGCCTGCTCAGTGGACCCTATGATCACTCGGCTACACAGCTGATGCCTCCCAGACTCTTCACTAAGACGACTAGAAGCCACTACATCACCAGATTCCTGCCGTAAGCTCTGGACCTTTGCACCGGATTGGCTATAGTGGCTAACGCCCTTGTCCCGAAGCGAGCAAACAAAATTACTCCAGCTACAATACCTCTTTTGCCAATTGGCCTGGACCCTTTGTCGACACGGAGCCCCGCCGATCCATCATGACTTGTCTGCCAACGTAATTCCGTCCAATGTGCCCTCAACCGGCCTTTGCCGGATGTCGGTGACGCCCTTGTCCCGAAGCTAGCACCAGTTAGCCTCGAGCCAGGCGCATCTCCCGGCTAGCGTAGTAATGACTACCTAACGGCTTCCCTGTTTCATATATTCCTGTTCACTGGACCCTATGATCACTTGGCTACATAGCTGATGCTTGCTGGACTGTTCATTAATCACGTTACTCCGTTTAAAAAAAAGATATAATAATAATAATCTGTCGGCCCCAGCCTCAAATTCAGGCCCTGTGTGTAGTTAACTGACCCTCTCTGCCAATGCATCGCCATTTTACCAGTTGTTGTTGTCTTAGCTGATGAACTGTTGTTGTCTTACCCGTTGTTGTCTTAGCTTGCTCTCCCAGTCAACACCTGTGATTGCTTTATGCCTCGTTTTATGTCCCTCTCTGTCAATATGCCTTGTATACTGTTGTTTAGGGTAGTTATCATTGTTTTATTTTACTGCGGAGCCCCTAGTCCAACTGAACTCAAGAGTTCAGTGTGTCAAATCGGATGGCCTGTTGTCCGTTCCTCTGGCAGTCTCTATGGGGGTGCCACAGGGTTAAATTTTCGGGCCGACTCTTTTCTCTGTATATATCAATGATGTCGCTCTTGCTGCGGGTGATTCCTTGATCCACCTCTACGCAGACGACACCATTCTGTATACATGTGGCCCTTCTTTGGACACTGTTAACAAACCTCCAAATGTGCTTCAATGCCATACAACACTCCTTCTGTGGCCTCCAACTGCTCTTAAATGCAAGTAAAACTAAATGCATGCTCTTCAACTGATCAATGTCCGTACCCACCCGCCCGTCCAGCATCACTACTCTGGACGGTTCTAACTTAGAATATGTGGACAACTATAAATACCTAGGTGTCTGGCTAGACTGTAAACTCTCCTTCCAGACTCATATTAAGCATCTCCA